>NC_140964.1:28249942-28267442 GCF_056783735.1 Eptatretus burgeri
ACCTGGGGAACTGGTTCATCAAGTCTGCCACAAGAAATATACCAGCCAACAACAAATAGTTAAAGAAGAAGAGCAAGTCGACAGGCATGTGTGACTACAATCAGCTGATGACGAGGAGTTCCATTATGACAGAGACTGTCTGTTCTGTGGGAGGTTAGCGCATGTTGGGACCAAGAGGAAGAGTTCTGATTGGACTGTATTCCCAGTGAGGACAGTTTTGAGTTCAAGGATATGCTGTTGAAATTTTGCAATGAAAGAGGAGATGCCTGGGCAGTCATAGTGAAAGCTCGTGTGTTGCATGTGCATGACCTGCATGCTGCAGATGCAGTGTATCACCAAGTGTGCAGCATAAATTTCCGTACCAAGAAGCAAATGCCAGCAGCTCATCAAACCAGCGAAACTGAGGTAAAGAAAACAAAACTGGTTCGGCCACAAGACGAAGAAAGATTTAATGCCTTTCTGGAAGTTGCGAACGCCAGTGCTAGTAGATGCCATCTGGGTCCTCCTCACACCTGACCTTTCAGGGATCACAGGCCAGGTTCAGTACGTGCTGGATGGTGGAGCACTTGTTCAGCGCATCCCATGGACACGTGGATCCACATACAATAACATCTGCAGGTTGTACACTGAGTATGACACAAGAAAGTATGGGGAGGCAATTGTCGTTTTCAATGGTTATGAGGGTACATCCACCAAGGACATGCATGACACACCAGAGACGAGCAGGTAGGAGGACTAGAGCAACTGTGACTTTTGATGAGGGCATGCCTGTTACAATGAGGAAAGACGAGTTCCTCGCAAACAACAGAAACAAGCAACAGTTCATCAACATACTCAGTGGCCAACTGCAGAAGAAGAACTGTCAGACTATCATGCTTCAGGCGATGCTGATCTCCTCAGAGTGCAGAAAGCAGTGGAGTCTTCAACCACAACAAACACTGTGCTCATCGGTAATGATACAGATCTGCTCATGCTCCTTATCTACCATACCAAGCTCCAGTCACATGACCTCTTCTTCCAACCTGAGCCAAAGAAGAGCACAAATAACCCACGTGTCTGGTACATCAAGGCTCTCAAGCAGCAACTGGGTACCAGTGTGTGCACTCACATTCTCTTCATCCACGCAATCCTTGGGTGTGATACTACATCATGCCTGTATGGCATTGATAAAGGAGCCGCCCTCAAGAAATTCACATCCAGTGATGACTTCCGTGAGCAAGCTACAGTGTTTGACACACCGTCAGCTTCCACAGCAGATGTTATGGCAGCAGGGGAGAATGCTTTGGTCTGCCTGTACAATGGTAAGCTTGGGGAGGGACTCAACTCACTACGACACAAGCACTTTTGTGAGAAGGTGGCGACTAGAACTTCTTATGTACAGCTACAGAGCCTACCACCTACCTCTGCAGCAGCAAAGTACCACAGTCTATGCGTGTACTACCAGGTGCATCAGTGGACGGGAACCGTGGATGAACTCCTGCCGCCAGACTGAGGATGGAAAGAAAGTGATGGGGGGCTCATCCCTGTCCAAACTGACTTACCACCAGCTCCCCAGGAACTCCTGCAGGTTATCAGATGCAGCTGCAAGACAGATTGCAGCAGCCTAAGGTGCACATGCAAGAAGCATGACATTGAGTGCTCTGTTGCATGTAGCAAATGCAAAGGATCAGGGTGTGCAAATTCATTTCAGACTGAATGTGATGATGATGACGACGACGAACCAGTGGTTGAGTAACCAGACAACCTGAAATATTATGTTGCCTTATATAGTATAATAGTGCTGTTAATTTAAAATAATGTCTTCAGAAACACATGACTTTTTATCTTTGCACATTATTAGTTGTGTTGAACATCAGTGCATGCACTATTAAAGTATATATGCCAGGCCATAATAAATGGATTTAAATCATTTTGAGATCTTATCTGAAGGCACGGGTCATCTCAATAATAAAACCAGACTATCTTCCTATGGAAATATGTGTTTAGTATTACATATATAGTTAGAGCGTTGCTTAATATCCCATTATAAAGGAGCAAAAAGTGGTACCAGAGTACGGTTAAGAAACATTTTTGGAAAAATAAAATTAAATTAAATTAAATTTAAAAAAATGAAAAAAAATTTAATTTATAAAAAAAAAATTTTTTCCACCACTTGGATTAATTCGGACTTTCTATGTGTTATAGAGGACATATTTATGAGTAATGAACAGTTGTCAGATTTTCTGTTGCAATTTGTGTGAGGTTCAGTCCTTATTTGTCATATAATGCCTGGACTAATAGGTAACATTACATTGAAGCCAACTTTGAAAGTGTCGTAATGTTAAAATATGAAATTGATGATATGGGCATGTTAAATCCTTAACTTTTACTAATGTGAAAGGTGAGCTTGCTTCTTCTTTGTCAGCTTATCCAATCATGGTTCAATTGAGGACAGTGCCACACACAATGGAGAATGAATATCCACACTATTCCTGTACTTTGTCTTCATGATGCTCATGGTTGAGAAGCCAGTCTCGCAGAGGTAGCTTTTTGAAGGAAATGTGAGAAGAGTTTTCAGAGCAATTTCAGTAAGCTCAGGATATTCTGCTTTCACTTTTATCCAAAAAGAAGCAAGTGCTGTTGTAGTTTCGAAACTCCTCTTCAATCCTTCGTCAGCAGACAGCTTCAACAATTTATCCTCCATCGTGACACCTAAGTCATCTCTCAATGGCATAAATGGATTTCAGATCCATTAATTCCCTTTCCATGGATCTTGTTCTTCTGGAAAGTAATGCTGAAAACGTTCTGCAAATTTCGTTCAATGTTCTCTGTTGACATTTCGTGGAGATGTAACATTAAGGTCTTCTCCTGCATCAGCGATGACTGCCGCTAATTGGTGAAACATATCATAACAATCTCTTGACACTCGACCATTCCATGCTTCTAGCTTTCGTTTTTGTCCGTCGATCTTGTCTGCCATTGTAAAACACGAAGCCATCCTTCCCTTCATGGAGGTGTTGAGATCATTAAAGATGACAAAGATATCAGCCAAATAAGCCAGCTTGGCTAGCCAATTCACATCTCGGAACAATTGTGACCAGCTTGTTTTTTTGTCCTGAAGAAACTCGGCCAGTTCGTTTCGTAGTTCAAATACTCTTGACAGGACTTTCCCCTTGATAACCAATGTACATCGGCATGCAATAGGAGCTGTTTATGATCAACTCCCATATCATCACATAATGCAGCAAATAGTCTCGAATTTAGAGCATTTGCCTTTACATGATTCACAATTTTTACAACCTCGCTGAGCACACTGTTTAGTTCTGTTGACTTTTTTTGTTGCAAGACTTTCTCGGTGAAGGAAGCAGTGTGTTGATTTGCATTGTGGGGCAAGCGCCTTGATCTGGGTAACCACTCCTGAATGCCGTCCTATCATTCCGGCAGCGCCATCAGAACATACGCCGACGCAAAACTTCATATCCAACCCACATTTGTTCACGATGTAGTCGCTCACAGTCTTGAACACTTCAGAACTAGTTGTTTTTGTTGGTAGTGAAGCAGAGAAAAAAAAAACTCTTCCTCAAATCACCCTCATGGTTAAAGTGCACATACATAATCAGAATTGACATATTAGCAATGTCTGTACATTCATCAAGCTGCAAAGAAAAGTACTTTGCTAACTTAATCTGTCCTATGAGTTGATCTTCCATATCCTGAGCCAGATCGTGAATTCGTCAAGCTATAGTGTCATTTGAAAGTGGCACCTGAGCCACTTTCCTTGCAGTCGCCTCACCCAGCATTTCCATGCAGACATCTTTAATACAGCCTATCACTAGCGTCTCATCGACTGTGTATGGCTTTTTAGCCTTAGCAACTCGAAGTGCTACTTTATAAGAAGCCCGCAAAGCACAAGTATTTATGTGTGATACTTCAAAGATCTAATTCTGATGGCCTTTTAAATCACCATGCTTTCTTTCAAAGAACTCTTTTGACTTTGAACTCATTTCTTTATGTTTTGTATTTAAATGCCTCTTGAGGTTTGATGGCTTCATTGAGTCGTTAGCCAACACATCCCCACAATTAACACAATGCGGTTTTGGCACTCCCCCATCATTCGTGGCTACAAAACCGAATTGAATGTATGAGGAGTCATATTTCCGAGTAAAGCTAGTACGAATTATTTTTGCTGGCAATACTTTAGCTTCATTTACATCGCCGTCATCTGAGTCAGAATTATTTGTGTGGTCGGCAACCGGATTTCTCGGCTTGATAAACATGTTCATTGGGTTTCGCTTCGCCATCTGTAAATTAGAGATAAAAATAATTTATATAAATTCCATAACCCTGGAATGATGGACTGAAATAATGCTTATTTGTAATATTTGAGCTAATATTTGAACTGCATATAGTATAATCAGTGCAAATAGAATATAAACCAGAGAGTTGGTGTCAAAGCCTCCCAATGCTCGCCTGTTTATACATTTATCGTTTTTAAAAGACTCGTCTAATTATTAATATTTTTTATAAAGCATTGCAGTGAAGTCTGATCCAAATAATTTTAAAGCAATATATGTATTTGTATATTGTAATCAGTAACGAGCGCAAGTGAGCACAATATATGCCCGGACAAGAAGGTATATACAGAATTGTGCTACTACATGGAAAACAGCATCCTGGTTGCCATGGAAACCACTTTAGATGACGAGCGTATGTCGCAACACACCGTCTCCACAGTCTGTACCAATGTACCAGATATGAAACGTGAAAGTTGAAAACTTTGGGAGTTAGAGTGCGGACACGAACGGATGGAAAACAGCATCCTGGTTGCCATGGCAACCACTTTAGATGATAAATGTATGTCGCGACACACCGTCTCCACAGTCTGTACTTATGTACCAAATATGATACGTGAAAGTTGAAAACTTTGGGAGTTAGAGTGCGGACACGAACGGACAGACAGACAGTCAGACAGACAGACAGACGGACGGACGGACGACCGGAATCACATAATACGCCCTGATATATATATATATATATATATATATATATATATATATATATATATATATATATATATATATATATATATATATCGGGCGTATAAAAAATAGTGTGGCATATAAAAACATTAGAAAGGAAAAAATAACTTGCACCAAAAACTTTCACATTTTCACGCTCACGCCGGGGGTATCGCTATAGCTCTCTGTTCTTCGAACAGGCGAGCTAAAAATGAACAATACAATAAAATTCTAAACAAAAGATGATTAAACAACCTCTAGTGATAATAGCTTCAAGAATCAATATTTCCATTAAACCTATGTTATTTTCCAACCTTTACCTGAGTCCCACAGTCAATGCGTGCGAAATTATAATGAGATACCAAGAGTCCCGATTGGACAGGTCCTTAATGGGTCCGCCCCTTTCTTGGTGGGTTTCAGCCAGGCCGGGAAAGCCCGCCCACCCCACGCATGTTTGAGGAAGGTGAACGGTGGTACAGCCAAGAAGAAATTGGAACGTTTGGGGAAGCCGAGGAACTGGAACTGCTGCAAGATTTTGCCTCGGAAACACGAGGCTCCAGAGACGCAGGTGGACAGTGGATCGTGATGGGGGATGGGATATAAAGATTTATTACCCTAACTAAAAAAAACATCGCAATGCACCCCAGTGTCTTCCCACGAAACGCAAGGAAGGGATCTGTCTACACATATACTTAACGGCATAACTGACTTTGGGACAACTGTATGTTTGGATGCTTATGGTTCCTAGCACAGTAACACATGAATAACTTAACTACTGTTGGTATTAGGAGTTTGTTTTAAGCAGTTTTTCTCTAATATAAAGAAACAATACGAATATTTTAAAACTTTCATGACAACTGTACAGTTATAATTGCACCCATTTTGGCAAAACAAAAGAGCACCACCTGGCAACTCCGCTGAAATTCACATAATATTACCTTCACGTTCGGTTCTGGTATAACTTCCAACGTTAACAGACTTCTCTCTCTCTCGTATTTTGAATTTGTTTGCTTAAATATATTATTTTTCAAGATTTTATACATTTTCATTTTATACATTACATGTTATATATTATGATAATGTGAAACTGGAAACTCGCCGCGGACCGGCAGTCGATGACTCGCGTACCGGCACCGGTCCGCATACCACCACTTTAAGTAGCACAGATGTAAGGGACACATCGGCCATTTTGGAGTTAATGCCATATAGCACTATTTTAACCCTTACCCTATCATCCGAGCCTATCATCATATCATTAAAAAATGTCGCTTACATCACTCCTCCTTGAGGGGCCTCATATATATGTATAAAGTAGTAGTGTGTTTGTTTGTCCTCTTATAACTCGAGAACTACCCATCACAGAGCAAAACTAAAGGCATATTCAGAATTAGCACATCTCACAGGTACTACCGCACACCTTTGATGTTTATAAAACCGAAAAAAAATCGTCGTTTTTTTTTTTGGGGCCGTTTCAATTTTTCTGCCACAATTGATTGATTTTCCATGTCGCAACTTTTTTTAATCACAACCTGATCAAAATAAGACAAAGACAGACCAGTGGATGGACAGACCAGTGAACGTTTACAAAGTTTCTGATCAAAATTTGACTTTCTGATTTTAGATGCCCTGAAAACGGAAGAACTCCATCGGTCCCTTAGTGTGTTTTCGCTTAGCTGCAGCTGCCTTGGGACAACAGGAGACTGAAGAGGAGCAAAATGCCAAGCTAAATGAACAGGGACAGTGGCAACAGCAGCAGCGACAAAATGAGACTGAAGAGGAGCAATCAGCCAGGCTCAATGAACAAGTTCATCAGCAATAACAGTGGCGAGCAAATGAGACTGAGGAAGAGTGTGATGCAAGACTTGAGGCAATGTGTCACCGCACTGCAGAAGCACGAGCACTGGCCCGGGCAAAAGAGCACAACACTGCCAACAGGGTGGCATTCACGTATGACCCGGCTGAACCAACAACTCATGCAGTCGAATGGACCAAGTCTGCACCCACTGCTCTGCTTACAAGTTCAAAGGAGAGACCAAGGGTGTGTGCTGCAGCGATGGCAAGGTCGTCCTTGAGCCCTCTCCTGCCATTGCTCCCTTGCTGAAGGAACTTCTCTCAGGCGAAGGTCCCCTCAGCAAGCACTTCCTTGACAATATCTGGACGTATAATAGCAACCTTCGGGCACAAGGTAGCTGAAGTCCAGGGCTGGAACCCGAGCTTCCGGATTCAAGGTCAAGTGTTCCACCGCATTGGCAGCTTGCTCCCGCCTGAAGAGGGCCAGCCAAAGTTCCTACAGGTCTACTTCCTGGACTCACACACCAAGGAGCTGGCTGCCAGGAATCACAGCAGTCTCAAACCACACATCCTTGAAATGCTCACAAAGTGGTTTCACGAGAATAACCATCTGGTCCGTGAGCTTAAGACTGCAAGAGATGTACTTGCAGAAGGAAGCAACTCTGAAGAGTGCCAGATCATCATCAGAGAGAACAAGCGACTGCAAGGAGAGCTCACACGCTGCTAGAACGCTCAGTCTGCACCAGAAGTCACCATCCTAATGGACAATGAGCCAACAGAACCCAGTATATATATATATATATATATATATATATATATATATATATATATATATATATATATATATATATATATATATATATATATATATATATATATATATATACTGAAACGCAAAAGAAACTTACCATCTTTTAACCTTCAAATATCAACAATAACACTGTGTATAGTAAATGTGTGAACTTATTTGTGGACAATAGTGTCCTCACTGTCAGACAAAACGGTCACGGATGGTCACTTGAACCTTCAATGGTCACTTCATAGCACAGCTGTTGAACAGCCGTTTTGACTATCAGTGATTAGCCAAGGGATACGGGATGATTTTAATGAGCTGCACGTGATGTCTTGATATTGGCTTTAAAAAGGCCAGTGCAAAATGGGCATTTCAATCAACATGCCACGATTGTCAAGGGATCAACGGCAGTGTGCCTTGGGAATACTGCAAGGGGGATTGAGCTACCGTGAGGTGGCACGTCGCCTTGGCTGTTCACAGCAGACGATATCGGCCCTGGTGGACAGAGACACCCTCCACAACTCTGCAGATGACAGACCTAGATGAGGTAGGCCAAGAGTCACCACTGCACGGCAGGACAGGCAGATGGTCCTAAGGCCTCGGTCACATTTGCCACGGCGGCCGTGGGGTCTCCAAAATCTGCGGCCACTAGCAATTATACGGTGGCCGCAGTATTTCCACGGTCACAAAATGTGGCAGTCACATATGTTTTTATTTTTCGGGGAGCCGCACGACATATTTAGAAATCGTGGAGACCGAAAACGTGGGGGTGCCGTATGGTCTTTGATTTGATGTCGCACGGTGACCTTAGGGCGTCGCTGCGGCGGCCATAGAATTTTCAAGGTAGCCTCAAGGTGCCCGCAAGGCAACCGCAGGGGGACCCTAAGGCGAACGTGCGGCCAGTCGGACGGTAACGAGTGGGTATATATACCAGTTATTTTTTTACTGAAATAAAAATATACCAGTATATATAACTGAATATACTATAACTATAATATACCGTGGTGCCCCCAGAATCCGAACGCCCCATTGTTTGAACAAATTGGAATCCGAACAATTTTTTCGAGAAAATTTTCCCCTAAAAACCTAATACATTTTAAAAACCGAACACAACGTAGCGTTGATGTTTATTCACGTGTCTCCCCCACCTATTCGAGCCGCATTTTTGCGCTTTGTTCATTCAGTTCGTCGGTGGAAGTACTCGTGAAAGCACCTCTCGTGTGTCGATCGATACTTTAGGCCTCAGTCACATTTGCTCTACGGCGAGGATACGGCAGCCGTACGCCCTCTGAATTGACAGAAACGTGCGGCAGCCGCAGAGAAACTGAGGTGGCCTCAGAGTGGCCCTATGCCATATGGCTATATTTTACAGGTTATAAGGTCGCCGTGGAATTATAACGCGGTTATAACTTTTTTCATTTCTACATTCGCCGTAGAAATTCGACAAGCCGAAACAAAAGAACTGGTAAAAAAAAAAAATAATAATAATAACCCATTCATTGCCGTCCGTCTGGCTGCATGTTCGGCTTAGGGTCCCCCTGCAGTCCCCCTGCGGTCACCTTGCGGGCACCTTGCGTCTGCCTTGAAAATTCTATGGCCGCCGCAGGAACACCCTAAGGTCACCGTGCGACTTCAAATCAAAGACCGTATGGCACCCCCACGTTTTAGGTCTCCACGATTTATAAATACCCCGTGCGTCTGCCCGAAAAATAAAAACATATGTGACTGCTACATTGTGTGACCGTGGAAATACTGCGGCTGCTTTATAACTGCTAGTGCCCGTACATTTTGTAGACCCTCCAGCCGCCGAGCCAAATGTGACTAAGGCCTTACCTCGTGTTTTCACCTTCATTTGTGATGTTTGTTTTTTAAATCATCTTGTGTTTTAATTAATAACAAAAAAAAACAATCCGATCACGTGGTGTGACGGACTGTCGGGCAAGGATTGAATTTCACAGCAAAACCAGTTGTAATTTGGAATATCCATGATTACGTCAGCCCGATGCATTTGATGAAAGTGATTGTGGTTCTGCGGGCATCATGTTTGATGAGCTGCCCTGGGGGCAGCGCTCTCGCAGAGTGTGCGAGCGATCGGAACCCAGGACGGAGCTCGATCCTGTGTGGACCTTTGGATGAGGTGATTGTACCAGTCTACATACAATACACCACCACCGAAGGTCATTTACTCATCTTATTTTACCTTAAACATGGGAAATTTCATTTTCAAGTGTCTTGAAAGTGGGTTTTCTTTGGGTCCACGAACGGATTAATTCACTCCATTATTTTTTATTGGGAAAATATTTTTTGAATCCGAACTTTTTGCAATCCGAACAGCCTCCTGGAACAAATTAAATTCGGATTCTGGGGGCACCACGGTATAGGCAAACACCTATACTCCGATCTCTAGCGGTAGTACACGGTGGACGCACGGTTGACACAGACTGCCACGGAGGTTGTACGTAGGTGCATGGCGGGCGTAGGGGAACCGTGCGTCAGCCCTGCGTTGCTCGCAGGTAGTCATACAGACCGCAAGGCCACCGTACGGCGACCGTGGAAATAGTGCGGCCGCCGTAATTTTTTGGGGGTTGGGAAAATTCATTTTTCATTGAGAAGAGCTTACGGCAGCCGCACGAATAACGCAAGCCCACCGTACGCCCTACGTAGGTCGACGTGGAATACATCTACGTCATCGCTTGGCTTGTCGAATTGCTACGGCAAACGTAGAAATGAAAAAAAGTTATAACTCTGCGCTATAATTTCACGGCGCCCCTACGGCCTGTAAAATATAGCCAAACGGCGTAGGGCTTCCCTAAGGCCACCTCAGTTTCTCTGCGGCCGCCGCACGTTTCTGTCAATTCAGAGGGCGTACGGCCGCCGTATCCTCGCCGTAGAGCAAATGTGACCTAGGCTTAAGTCAGATGGCTTCAGACATTGAGGACTGAGTGGGACAGAATCCAGCAGCAATCCATCCAAAGACTGGTAGACAGTATGCGCCAACGATGCACTGCCTGTATCCAAAACAATGGTGGTCACACACGCTATTGAAAGGGGACTGACATTGCACCCTGTGCTGTTCTGTACTGTAGAACAAACTTATGAGGTGGTGTATCTTGATCAAAAACGTGACATGTCATCAATAAAATGCCAATGTTTCAATTAGCAATTGTTGGTTTGTTTTATTTTGAACTGTTACAATTTTATTACATCTCAAACAAGTGGTAAGTTTATTTTGCGTTTCAATATATATATATATATATGTATATGTATATATATATATATATATATATATATATATATATATATATGTATATGTATATATATATATATATATATATATATATATATGTATATGTGTATTTGAGAATGGCCTAGAGGTATTCACGCTTGCTTCTGAGTTGTCAAGCCTGAGTTTGAATCCCATCCCCAGTTATAAATTGATATCCCAATGTTTCACAGGAAGTGTGATTCATCATTGTTTGTGCCGTCCCTTGGATGGACGTTAGAAACGTGTGTCGCATCTGCCAGCATCCGTTAATGCATGTTAAAGATTCAACTGTCCTTCACGCAGAGTTAGCGGGTTATTGCCGGCACCCTGAACAAATTCCAAATTCTTTCCCTAACTACTGCTGGGGAAGGCAATGACAAACTACCCAGTTATAACCATGGCCAAGAAACTGCTTTGGCAAGCTATAACTGCTCAAAGTATCGCTTTAAGGAACTGTCTTGTGTTATCCGTGTTCCTTCGTTTTCACACCAACTCGTCATTTCGCACTGACTGTGCGATTATGTGTTGTGACTTCAACAACAATGCTTACATAATGCCCTTCCCAAAAGCTGATCGGTTGATTTAAAAGACCATTTCATTTGCCATGGCCTGTCGCCTCATGCTTCGTAAAGTGTAAGTTTTTTCAAATGACTGCATGGAGTCAAAAATTTCTGCTGAACGTTGAAACAAGAGAACTATTGTTGCACGCCCACCGTATATTTGTTCATATTAAAATTGCAAGATGTTTTATGCTGTAGCATGTCGGTTTGGAATGTTTATTGTGTAAACAAATGTGGTGTAATCATGATGCCACTCCCCTCCCCCCTCACCTCCACTTAACTTAGCCCTTAAGCTCAGTACATGCCACTTATCCCCCCCTCTTGCTCTTATTTCCTCCCAAACTGATCTCTCCCCCCCTGCCCCCCCCCATTCCTCTCACATCCGCCTAACCTCATGTCTCCAATCATCCTCTTTTTTTAAATTTTTATTTCCTTCAATTTAGTTTCACCCCTTATTTTTGTGATAAATATATGGTCCTTAACAATGAAAAGCTTTTATAACATCAACTGGTTCATTTGGGTTTTCATTATTTTGATAATCTTACACAATTTTTAAAAATAATCTGAAATGAAATCATTATAATATGTATTCAATTTACGTTCAACAAATACCCGAACACATTGGAGTATTATATAAATAATTATTCTAAGGATCACTGAAAAATCAAAGATGGTGCCTCCCTCCTCCCCATCCCCTCAAAAAAGTAAGATATAAACAAGGTTTGTTTGTTGGCGGATGCATATTGGACCGGGAGTCAATGATGAGACGATCAGCTTGCACGCATGTCCCATTTTCTGAAAGCTTTGGTTATACTATTGATGTCGTGTCTCCTGTAGGTTAGGGCAGGCATTTGGAATTTGACCACGGTGATAGGAGAAGGTGATAACTTGCCTACTCTTCATCAAAAGACACCATGGGATCTTTAACATCCGCAAACTAATCGTCACCTTCAAATCAAAAGGTTCTATCTGACAATTGAACCTATGTTCGCTAGAACCTTTTGATTCTAAGGTGACGTAATGCTTGGACAATGGGATATCCGACTTAAAGTCCATCCGATGGACGGCACATTCAGTAATGAAACACTTTGCCTGCGAAGTACCAATCCGACAGTTTACAATCGGGCCAATAATCTAACTCGGATTAGATAGTTCAAAGGTCAGTGTGCTACCTCTGCACCATCGTAATAGAAACAAGCATGGTTAACCTTGAGGGTTTTTACAAAGCACTGTCGTTTGTGATTGGATTGACTGGCACAAGGGATCTAGGCACATCTTCGCCAACACCTTAAATAAATTCCAAATTTCTGCCCAAACAAGCTCTTCTCAAACATAAGACCTGGCCACCTTGTTCATTAAAGACTTGGGCCAATCTACCTCCTGTGGGCTGACCCTCGAGGAAGGTGCGACTAATTGGGGCCTTCATCATAATTTATAAACCAGATACTTATCTTAATTAGTTCTCTAGCTTATATTAACTTAAAGAAGACATTAGTGCAAAGCAGGCACACAGCCACTTTTAACTGAAATTCTTCATGTACTCACCAGAAAAGTACTCGGCCACGGCATCTCTCACTCAGCACCAAGAGATGGAACAATTATACAAGGTCACGTAGACATGTATATGGCACATTCAAAATGTTCTTAGAATGAGATACTCACAATAGTGCAGGACATGCCAAAGAAACGTTAAATGAGGTGTACGTGTAAGTTAGAAATTACATTTTTAACAAATTGCATCCATTCTCTGAATAATTATATGCACTCGTATATTGAAGAATATAAACCAGTGGTGTCTTGCACTCTTGTAAGTCTCATTTGCAGAACATTTTGACCACCATTCCTTCACCATCCAATCACCGCCATACCACTTCAGCTGTAAGCTGGCCGATGTTCGATTGGTGGTTGATTTTACATGCAAACAACATTCCTTGCTGAGCTAATCTCAAATTATCAACCTCTTGGAAATTTGTTTACTTGATGTATAAAAAATATGAACTATATACCATTTACATACTTAGAACTGTATACATAGCAATTTCTGGGAAAAGGTGATAAAGATGGAGGAAAGTCAGTTTCTGTCAGGATTAGGTGTGCCGTAGGTGTATGAAGGCTATTAGCCAGCCAAATAACAGAACGCGGAGTGCTGTTGGGTGTAGGTATGTCCATGTGCATTGTTGCAGAACATTTTTGGTTTGGTGCAGCTGCAGCGACGTCACATCACAATTGGTGCCACGAATGCCCATGGCACCCTATATTAGTCATCTCTCTGCGCCAAAGATGTACTCCAGCAACCCATGAATGACGTCATAATGCACCGTCATAATGCACCGGCTGTTGTTTTATTTACCCAGCTATAAATACAGTGGCTGATTGCTATTCTGGGCTGCGTGCAAGAAAGCCTGCTGTTGTGGCTCAGAACACAAAATGTTGCAATGTGCTCCAACACACTCGCAGCAGCTGGCAGAGCAATGGGAACGTCTCTTTTTCATGGATATGCAAATGTTGCTTCAACATTAATGGTGGTGCTGACGCATGATTGCAGTGAGGTGTAGTATGAGAATATGCAACTACCATGAGAACATCGTGCAAAGGCCTGACCAGGTGGTGATGTTGAAATATGGGAAGGAATTTATCATGATCACAAGACTCATGATATGTTCCTGTGAAGGCATACTGCTGCCACTGGTGTTCTATGGATCACCATCTTGTCCTGGTTCAATAGGATAATGTCCAGCCTCATACATATGTACATGCACATCAGCATCGGATTATCATGCTTTTCTGGCCAGCTCGGTTTCCCGACATATTCTAAAGTGAGGTCAAGAAACGTTTCACAAGGAACTCACCTTGACGTTGCAAACAGCGATAAAATTATTCAAGCATTGCAAGTACATGAAATCTAGAGAATGTTAGAAAAGGGCAATCTACATATTACACACACTAAGATGGTGGTGGCCCTCCTTCCTAATACCTAAAACTCTTTCTTTAATATCCCATTCTCTCCCCCTCTCCTTCCTTTTCTCAAAATTCCTCTTGCCTACGTAATATGTAGATGGTGCTAAAGTGTGCATTATCATACTCATGATAACTGTACATCAGATTTAAGGACTTTCTTCAATTTACAATCTATTTCCCTTTGAGCCTGTGTTGGGGTTAGATCTTTGAGCCCATGATCGTTTATTGATATGCAATAAAATTAACATTGACCGAATGTGTGAGAAAAAACGAAACTGATAAGTTTGATGTTCAGAAATTAAATCATCTGGCAATTGCAAAACATTACTTTGATTTAGTATTTAAATAAGTTCAAATAAAAGCAAAATTCAGGCAGGTATAATGTACATCTTGCCAATTAAGTCATTAGTTTGTCATGTTCAGATAAATGACTTTTTATGGAGGTCACACGTAAAGTTGTTTTGCCATTACATCTTTCTTGATAACCAAGAGCAGTTCACTGTACACCTGATGTCAAGAACTACAATTACTCAAGAGTTCATGGAAAACCTTACCCCACATAGTCCTTAGAAACAGTGAAATGGGTGGGGTCTGCAAGTGGCAAATTTCATTGGTGGAGATGACGTAAAATGCCACAATATTTTGTCCAAGTACTGCTAAACAGAAGGGTTTTGAAAGTGCCAAGAAGGTGATTTGTGTTCTACAGTGTTCAGGAATATAATTAAATTGAAATAAAATAAATATTTTAAAGGTTGTAAAAAATTTTTTCACAGGTTTACCACCGTCTTATACACCACCTTACTTAACACATTACATTAGTTATTCATGCTTGTTGTTTGTGTCCTTTATGACATCGTCAAAAACACTAAGTTAACTGTTTGAGATGATTTTTAATTTTGTTTTGCAGACAGGCAGACAGAGTAAAATAATTCACACTCCTCTCTTTGCATGCGTGATCGGGACAAATTCAAAGCCATTGAATTACTGCGAAACTACAGGTTCATTTTCCGATTCATTTTCAAAATATAAATTCAATTGAAATTATGTTGTTCCTCAATCATAAACTGACATTCGTTGACAGACAGAGACAAAAGTGAACAAATTGCTTCAACTCACTTTTGGCTTCATGTGTGTGGGGTAAAAAGACATCAGATGAGGACTCATTGAAATGAAACATTTTGTTGATTGCTAGGAAACATAAATAGTGCATAAGGTTAAAAAGAAAATGCAGAGAAAACGTGAACAAAGTATTATATATATATGCAATTTATAACCAAACTTTGTTTTTTCAGGTTTTGCATGTGGGGGTGAGGATACAACCAGACTGAGACTCATCTACAGAGTAGAAACAGAAGCTCCACAATCCATCACATCCATTGATATTCAAGATGGTGGCGAATGAGCAAGGATACCATATGCAGGAACTGATGAAACACTTCATAGCTGAAGCAACAATCAAGGCTGAAGTGACAACCATTGCTGCCATTGATCGATTCCATCAACTGCATTCGACGAACAATTTCTGGGACGTTCGTGAGAATACGTATGAACAGTGTCACCTATGTCAGAGAACCTCAAATGGATCATACACTTTTAACTGAAATTCTTCATGTACTCTCACCAGCAAACCACTATGCCACGGCATCTCTCACTCAACACCAACAGATGGAACAATTATACAAAGCCACATGGACATGTAGAAGGCACGCTCAAAATGTTCTTAGAATGAGATACTCATTCTAAAAACATTTGGCTGTGCAATAAGCATTGCCTGCACAATAAAAAAAATGCACATGGCATGCCTGCTACAACTGTACTCAAAGGAACCTGTACGTGTTGGTGAACCTGAAGCCTACGGATCACTGCTGCAATATCATATTTGCTTCCTTAATGGCAAAAATTAATTTTCACCATAGCGCACCTCCTGCTTCACAACATTCTCAAACAACAAACATGTATGCAGCTATTCATGAACTAACACAGTTATGATCATCATGCGGGACATGAAAGGTTTGGTGTATTCAGTTAACATCGAGCAATATACACAAAAAGTAAATGTTGATTCATCTCAATACCTTCAGTTGTATTTGTCACTGAAACACAATAAATGACCTCGATTAACTACCAAGTAATATATTATTCTGCAGCAGTGTAATATGAACTCGTAGATCATCGTACTTTACAGAGATGTTACTGGCTTCATTATGAGGTGGTTGAGAAATGTATGACCTTTGCATCCCTGAAGTTAATTTTAGAGTAGAGACATGCTGGGTATTGTTACAATCCACAGGGAGTGAACTGATATCGTTAAGGTATCCAAGAGTATTCATGGATCCTATTTGTTTTAATTTTAAGGCGTTGTCCTGTTAGTCTTTGCATCTTCTTTAAATACACAGGAATGAAATCATGACCATTTGACAGACCATTACATTCTAAATTTTAATTTGAAGTCCATTTTAATTATGTGGAAGAGTGGGGTTAGGAAAGGGGGGAGGGGGCATTGGAGGTTGTGGGATAGTATGAGTCCATAGCTATGAACTATGTTCAATACCAGCAGGTTTTGGTGAATGCTATGACATAACAGCTCTATTTGTGGCCTAACAAGTCCCAGGAGATGAAATATATTGAATGAGTACTTTGTCTCTTGCTTTGAAACTACTTCTGAGACCCAATCTGCTTCCACGAAGAATGTGCACTCTATGATAAATTTACTTTAAAATTTTGGCATGTATCATCTAGATTATAGACATATGATCTCCATTTTGATGTACTAAGCTGAATTAAAACCCAAAATAAATGTTATAGCTGTTAACGTTCTTCTTGTAAATTTCAGGGATCTGGAGACGTCACCATAAGCCTGAATGTTCACAGTAGCTGGAGGTAACTACTTCCTTCCGAAATGAATGAAAGAACAAACTTGCTTCTAGTACTCAACCCTACTGGTATCCTCCACAACTTGCTCATTTGTTCAAGAGCTATAAAGCAAATAAATATATCGGCCAAAATAAATCATCCATAATTTGAAGACACAACAGAAGATATGAGTTACAGTCAGAATCACGGAACGTTGTTCATGACGGAACTTCATGAAGACCCCATAATTGTACAGATTGACTTTGCATTAGCTTTGGACTTT
>NC_140964.1:28277442-28282442 GCF_056783735.1 Eptatretus burgeri
TGGACCTTATTATAAAGGCGTTAGATGAGCTACATTTGCAAGCAAGAACCCATTCTTCGTCCTTGTTCTGTGGCCAACACATTTCTTCATATAACTCATGGATGAAAAGTCACTTACATCTCTTGAGGGCCTTTTCAAGGCTGGTCCATATTCTGGAAGTTAAAATGTTGTTTGTTTGTGTGACATAACAATGTATATCTCTAATGACAGGTGGATTCAAAAATAGATTTAACACAATGTGTGGGTGTGTCTTGGTTGTTATCTCCATATGCGGGTTTTAGAAGGTGGAGTGCAGTCCTCCTAGTTCTCGAAGTATCCACCTTCATTTCGGTAAGGGGTCACGATTCATGGACCAAGCTGTGAAGTTTTCTTGTCAACGTTTTATGCTGAGGGCTCTTTTCAGGTTCGTCACTGAGCCCCGGACAGCTTCAAACTGTAGCTTATTTGCAGTAATATTTCCAGGGATGGTTTTTAATATCTCTCTGAGGTTCTTCTTTATCGTGTGTGTGTGTGTGTGTGTGTGTGTGTGTGTGTGTGTGTGTGTGTGTGTGTGTGTGTGTGTGTGTGTGTGTGTGTGTGTGTGTGTGTGTGTGTGTGTGTGTGTGTGCGTGCGCGCATATACATATATGGATTCTTTTTTTCCTCAAATCCATTTTGGGTTCTCCATACTTGTATTCTGGTTTAGAAGAAGCAGAGCAACCTGCAACTCAAAGTGATATATACAATAGAATATATATATATATATATATATATATATATATATATATATATATATATATACATACATACATACAAGCCTGGTGTTGGCTTAGTGGTTAGGGTGGTGGCTTGGGATCCCAGGGTCCTGAGTTCAAACCCTATTGGCTGCTGAATTAACACCAGTGGGTTGACTCAGCCTGTCATCCTTCTGAGGTCGGCAAAATGAGTACCAGTGTATGCCCCTGTTCGAATAGGTGTACAATATCCCTGTGTGTCGTAAGAGGTGACCAGGGTTGGCGTCAGGAAGGGCATCCGGCCATAAAACATTGCCACAAGAAAAAGCCTACCCCTGCACAGCACGGAAAAATGGCTGTAAAAACGGTCATTTTTTTATATGTATACATACACATACACACACACATATACATACTCTCCAAAAGAAAGAAAAAAATTTCAAAGAAAAAACAAAAAAAAGATTTTGCATTTTCTTTTTTATGTAAATTGGTCTGGCTGGTGTTGATGTGGCGCAGGCACTTTGGGCTCAATGGCCTCGTCCTGTGTCGATATTCTTTACGAGTCCTTGTGATGAACTTTGTGTGGAAGAACCTTTTTTTTGTGAAAAATAGACATTCTTGTTGGATGGAGCAAAAGACAAAAAAATCCTTGAGGAAAACCTACTGCCCTCGACAAGAAAGCTGAAATTGGGACGGAAGTTCACCTTTCAGCATGACGACTCGACGCACACAGCCAAAGCTACACTGGAGTGGCTAAGGAACAAAAAGATAAATGTCCTTGAGTGGCCCGGTCAGAGCCCCGACCTAAATCCAATCAGAAATCTGTGGCATGACTTGAAGATTGATGTCCATCAACACTACCCCCACAAACTTGACCCCCACAAATACTCTCAGCTATTGGCAATTCTCCTGACTTTTCTTGTGTAAATGTTGAAGCAAAATACCTGTTTAATAAGCCTGCCCTCTCACCTTCCTCATAGTGTAGTAGATAGGAGAAAAATCATGCAAATTATAATACAAGCATCAAATTTGGCATTTCTGTTCTGCAGGGCTTTCTCATCAAATCTGCCAAATTGGCCATTTGAAAATCCAAATTTTTCAAAATTTGGATTTTCAAATGGCCAATCAGGCAGATTTGATTAGAATCCCCCTGGAGAACAAATGTGCCAAATTTGATGCTTGTATCATCATTTTCACGATTCCTCTCAAAAATTGCTGTTATCTGCCCCACTATCACTAACCACTCTCCCGGTGCTATTCCTCAATGGGCCCACACTGATCCTAACCTGTTCTTTTCCCCTGTTTTACTTAAAGAAAGCCTTGCTGTTATGTTTAAATTCTTAGCCATGTCCTTCTTATACTATATTTTGGCTTGCCAAGTTATTTTCTTAACTTGCCTCTGTTTACTCCAATAGTGATATAAATCCAACTACTTTCTTAATAGCTTCCCCACCCTCTGCTGACCGAAAAAAAAGCTTGAACACTTTCCTCAATTCCCACTACAAACATTGCAGCCCCCTTTCTATTTAGCAGATGACTATCATCAACAGGTTCTACATCAACTCCAGTCTTGTTATTTTACACCTTGTGAATGCCGTCTGCTTCTCCTTAATAGCATTCCTTATCTCACTCCTCAACCACACTGGCCTCTTTCTGTTTCGTTTTACACCTCATTGGAATGTACTTACTCTGCACTCTACACATTTGGTCCTTAAAGGTTTCCCATTTCTCTGATGGTGATTGTCCTATTGTTAGTTTCTCCCAATCTACATCACCCAACTCTCTCTTCATCCCCTCAAAGTTTTCCTCCTGAAATCTAATAGTCTTACTCGACTATCCTGAACTCGAACCCTTAACAGAATCCTTGCACACACATGATGTTCTGGTCACTTGATGCTAAATGCTCCCATACCTCCACCTCCTCCACCATATTGGGATCGTTACTGAAAAGGTCTAACACTGCACTCCTCGTGGGCTTATCGACAAACCAAGTTAAAAAGCAATCCTGGACAAAAACTGCGAAATCCTCATCTGCTCTGCCCTTTCCCTGTTCCTGGACCCAATCTATTCCTGGCAAGTTAAAATCCCCCATAATCAATACCCTTTCCTTACCACATGCCCTTTTGAATTATTTGTGTACTCTTCCTTGCTCCTCTTCCTTCACACCTGGAGCCCTTTAAGAGCATCCTATCAGTACCTTACTGTTTTTACAATCTCTAATCTCAACCCGTGCAGAATCCTCCACATTGATTCCCTCCTTTATAGTGTTACAGTTGTGGAAAGTCACAGAACACCATTCAGGTTCCCCGAAGATCAGTTATGTCGATAAGTGTGTGTCCAGATTAGATTTCCCCACCGATGTCTAAAGGGATTTATTCGTAAACCGGGCTGTGCATCTTTGAGTCAGCCGTCATTCTTTTGCTATCTTTATTTTAAAACGAACAACATCTCCTCACCACCTTCGCCACAACCACCAACATCTCCTCACCACCTTCGCCACAACTGCCAACATCTCACCACCATCTCCCTCACCACCTTCGCCACAACCGCCAACATCTCCTCACCACCATCTCCTCACCACCTTCGCCACAACCGCCAACATCTCCTCACCACCATCGCCACAACCGCCAACATCTCACCACCATCTCCACGACCGCCAACATCTCCTCACCACCTTCGCCACAACCGCCAACATCTCCTCACCACCATTTCCACGACGCCGCCATCTTTTCGCCAGCAATGGCATCCATAAACGAACAACATCTCCACCGACAAACACGAAGACTCCCTCGTTGGAGCGAAAGCCGGTGATTCCTACCACGTCCGCGTTTGACGGCAAGATCGGATCAGAATGACAAAAGGGGCGGAGCCAGCGGGGGGTGAAGGGTCGGAGGTGAAAGACCAAACACCACCCCCGAATCCGATAAAGGCCGGGCTGAAACGCCGAGAAACGAGTTGAGGGGAGTCTGGAGTCGGCAGTTTGGAGTGGAGCTCTGGAGTTCGGAGTAGGGAGTGGAGCTCGGTTGTTGGAGTCCGGTGGAGTTTGGAGCCTGGAGTCCAGTCAAGCCTGCAGTGCCGTGCAGAGTTGTGGGTCGGTGGAGGCGGCAGCGAAGTCGCCAGCCGGAGAGAAGTTGCCAGCGAGCGACATAACGGTCCAAAGTGATCGGGCCCAGGATCGGTCCGAACGACGCTGAGGAGTGAGCGGGCTCTTAAAAGAGCATCAATTCCAAAAGAGAAAGGCCCGTTCACTCCTCAGAAGCGTCGTCAGCCAGGCCCGATCGACCAGGCCGCACGGCTAGCCCTGGACCAATCGAGCCGCCGATACACCAGCTGCCGTGTTGATGATGAGACATCGAGGGTTGCCCAGCGAGTCACCAAGAGGGTGGCAGGTAACCTGCACGGTCTCTCAGAGCTCCTTCGTTCTCCCAAGCTCCGAGGAACATTAAAGGCTTACAGGCCCTGTTCTCCCTTTTCTCTTCTGGGGTTTTTGCATGGAAGTCTGTGGCGCCTTGTCCAATACGTACAATTGTTGTTAAGTGCATGTCCATAATAATTAGACAACGGCTGAAGGTCTTTTTGCTCGTGTCTTGTCCCTTACCCCCATTCATTGCATACGTGCCTGCATTGGAAATAAATGTCCGCATTGTTTGAATATTCACCTGCTCATTGCGTCCCTTCCTCCATTGAACTGCCATAATTGCGTCTGGAATAAACAGCTGGTTATTAATAGCCAATAAGATAATCGGGTCCAACGGTGCTTGGCGATAATAAACCGCTCGGCAATCGCAAACGGAACGGGCTGCTTAAAAGCGGCTCGTTTCCGGACAGGTCCCGTTGAGGGACAACCTCTCGGTAGTCTGACCACGCGAATAATTAGGTAAATCGACAATTCGGCGATCGACCCTGCAGCGCGTGGGCAGAGCATTGACAAGGTTGTGGTGTGGTTAAAAACACACCCGGAGCTGGATTTCGGCATTGATCCGAAAGCTGCGACTGGATTGCCACGGTCGGTGGGCGCGCGGCCGCAATTAGCTAAAAGCGGTCGCCCGCACGCTGGAGTCGTGAAAACCCACAACAATATCTCTCTTTTCTCTCAATGCAATTCTGTTTTTTCCTAGTGGGGAGGTTTGGGAGGGAAGAAATAGGGCCTCTGGCTCAATTTTGCAGATAATTTTTATTTCTCTGTTGATTTGGGGATGTGAGGGTGTGTGGAATACAGAATTGAATGCAGTCCAATTTACAAATGACATTTTGGTACTTTAATTTGGAATTTCATGTAATATAACA
>NC_140964.1:28287442-28329942 GCF_056783735.1 Eptatretus burgeri
ACATGCCCCCCCCACATTGGTGCTTCTCCTGCCTGCCCACCCCCAGCCCTCAGGCCACTGGATCTCCTGCCCCCCACCCCAGGCCCTCCAGTTCCCCTACCCCATTCCATCCTTTGGGACCATACTCTGTACAAAGCGCCGGTGCTGCTGAAGTAGTCTCCCCGCTGGCCCTCAAACTCTCCTACTCATGCCCCCTCTCAATTTTTCTCCTGAGCAATGCCGTGTACCCCTGCTAGTTGAAAATATAATAATAATTTTAAAGGTCGTATTGAAAATATAATTCTGGAATTTTACCACCATTGATGCAGTGTCTTCTTCACAACACCTTAATTAACATGTCTAGGTACTGAAAAACTCGAGGTTTGTGGAAGCAGTAAAAAGGTGATTTGTGTTCTACAGTGTTCAAGTATATAATTAAATTGAAATAAAATAAAGATTTTAAAGGTCGGAGAAAAATATTTAATTCTGGAAGTTTACTGCCATTGATGTAGTATATTTTACACCTCCTTATTTAACACGTCACATTAGTTATTCATGCCTGTTGTTTGTGTCCTTCATGACATCCTTAACCAGAGAGTTGGTGTCAAAACCACCCAATGCTCACCTGTTTATACATTTATCGTTTTTTTAAAAAGACTAGTCTAATAATATTTTTTATAAAGCATTGCAGTGAAGTCTGATCCAAATAATTTTAAAGCAATGTATGTATTTGTATATTGTAATCAGTAAAAAATAGTGTGGTAGATAAAAACATTAGAAAGGAAATAACTTGCACCAAAAACTTTAACATTTTCACGCTCACGCTGATGCTGATGCTGACGCTCACGCTCACGCCGGGGGTATCGCTATAGCTCCCTGTTCTTCGAACAGGCGAGCTAAAAACAGTAAGTTTCTTGTTTAAAATGAATTTAAACTTTGTTTGGCTGCCAGACAGGCAAATAGAGTATAAACCAGAGTTGGTGTCAAAGCCACCCAATGCTCGCCTGTTTATACATTTATCGTTTTTAAAAGACTAGTCTAATAATAATTTTTATAAAGCATTGCAGTGAAGTCTGATCCAAATAATTTTAAAGCAATATATGTATTTGTATATTGTAATCAGTTAAAAATAGTGTGGCAGATAAAAACATTAGAAAGGAAATAACTTGCACCAAAAACTTTAACATTTTCATGCTCACGCTGACACTGACGCTCACACCAGGGGGTATCGCTATAGCTCTCTGTTCTTCGAACAGGCGAGCTAAAAAGGCATTCGGTAGAGTGCATACCTCTGCCAGACTGAAGAGGTTACGTTTTGTATCCCACTGATAGGTCAAATCCCAATTTGGATATTCACCAAAATCTATTCAATTCGTCCTTGTCACACACCCAACCTGTCCACCAAGTTTCGTCTGAATCAATCCAAAACATTTTTAACTAGAAGGGCACTCGGTAGAGCGCATACTACTGCCACGCGATGCCTGATCCAGTAGAACATATCGGGCCCAATACATTTTTGAATGACATATCATGCTACATATCGTTTTTGGCCCTATCTCTCAATGGTGAAGACTCACTTTAAAGATTAAATATTTCTCGTATCCCGATCCGGATCCAGATCTTCAACAAAATCGAATCAGTTCGTCCTTGTCACACACCCAACCTGTCCACAAAATTTCATTCGGATCCGTCCACAACTTTTTGAGATATCGTGCTATATATCGTTTTGGCCCCATCTCTCAATGGTGAAGAATCACTTAAAAAAATCTAGTAGTCGGATCCGGATCCGGATCTTCACCAAAATCTAATCAGTTGGTTCTTGTCACACACCCAAGACGTCCACTACGTTTTGTCTGAATCCGTCCACAACATTTTGAGATGCCTGCTCACAGACAGACAGACAAACCAACCAGGGGCGAAAACATAACCTCCGTCCCCCTTCTGTGATGGAGGTAACAATGTGCAATCAAGGTGTTTTTTTTATCTTTTGCAGAGGTGGACTTGGTTGACAGAATGCCAGACGAGTTTTGGCAAGAGGTTGAAGACATCGTTAAAGAATAGGCCAAAAACAACATCCCAAAAGCAAGCAGAAAGAAGAAGGCTAAATGGCTGTCAGAAGAGGCATTAAATATGGCAGACAAAAGAAGAGAAATGAAAAGCAAAGGCACATTAGAGAGGACATTCAGCAGCTAAATGCCGACTTCCAATGACAAGCTCGGAAAGACGGCCCTTGTGATCGAGCAAAGAAGAATCCTGGCCCATTTAGACTTGACATAGCAAGTGCGGATATTTGGGCCTTTATCACCCCACAACATGACACAGGAGGTAAGTGCAAAGCAGGTGAGCATCATGTCCTGGCATATGGATTTGCTCACTATGGTTTGCCCTGCATGCATGGCTTATAGCAGAACTTGTAGGTGGGTGGCATGACAGACCAAGCGGGTGGTATGACTGATGCAGATGGCAAGGCTGAACAGGCAAAGACCGGTTGGCGGGTCGCTTGCAGATGTCGTTCGTCGGCAGATGTATGAGCCGGCAGCAGATGAGGTGTTCTCGTCAGTGGCAGGAGCGTGCAGTAGCAGGTAAGATCACTGATTTCACCCCTAACCTATGTACCAATACCTGCCCCACTAATCCTCCATCCTACTCTATTATTCATGCCCCTCTAAACTATGCTACTCCTCCTGGGCCCTCCAATTCCATTAAACTAACCTAGCTCCCGGGAGGAAATCCAGACATGTATACTAACCTTGAGGGCGATGGTGATACGGCTTGCAAATATTTGACTTACCAGGCAGCGAACGAAAGTGATCTCAAAGGCATTTGGGGCAATCCGAATCAATGGTGTGAAGGAGGAAGCATCCCTATTCTGTCGTATCATGATAAGAAAAACACTTTCATCTTTTTAACCCCCTAACCCCCTCCCCCCCCCCACCCCGGTTAGTGTGGGTCTTTATGACCAATTTCTCCGCTGCTCCATAATTTTGGGCCAAACCCTCAAATTTTCACTCTGTGCCTTCACACAACCTCTTGGCTGGGCAGTGTGGCTCCAACTGCAGGCTCCTTCCTGCTCTCAAAGGCAGCACACTAAGACCGTTAGGGTCACCTCTACGAGGCGCCTGCTGTGCCGAATTATGGGGGGTCCTCACTGGCTCCCCCAAGTGTCTTCTTTGGTACATAGCACCTCAGGTCCTCTCCCCGGGTATCCGGGCCGACCTCACAAAGTTAGCCGCCCCTCTGGTCTCCATTGCAAGTGCAATCCTGTGCCTAGGATGCCCTTCTGTTCATCCTACACACGATGAGCCACACCCCAGCCCATCAATTTAGTTTCACACCAATATAACTTCACCTTACTTCTTCAAAACCAGCACTGAAATGGCATCCATGTTCCAAAACAGCAGAATCCCCTCTATCCATCTTTCAGGTTAACCCGGAATCTCCCTCAGTAAAGATTATATTCCATCGCATTCACACCTCACTTACACGGGCTTCACCCCAACACTCTTCCCGCCCTTTCACACACCACTCCAGGGTTACCTGCCTGCGTGAGAGACGATGATGTCATGCCCTGCTTCAATAATCCCTCCATCTAACTCCTAATTTCCCTGTCATTCCTTTAAACTAAGCACTTCCCTTTTACCCAAACATCACTAAGCTACGTCCCCTGTCCAAGTCTTTCCAATCCCTATCCTGCAATGTTAGTTGGAGCCCCACCAGCAGAGGTTCCTGGCATTTCCTCCAACACCCGTGTGGCTTGAGTGACCCATAGCGGCACCTCCTCGTCGTGATAAGGGCTCTGCTTGTCCACGTGGACGATTTGGGGAAGGGCCTGTGGCCCTATTTTGATCCTATAGAGTATAGACCATGTCGCAGATTTGCGACAGGATGACTCCCGGGCCCTACCAAAGCGAAGTGAGTTTGGGGCATCAGCTCTTTTTTTCTCTGGGAATTGAAGAACCAAATCTTTGTACCCAGAGCAAATTCACTTGCTGAGCTCTGGTTGTCGTACCTGTACTTCATTCCCATGCCCGCCAAATGGAGTAGCAGTGTTCGGAGGCATGGACTCGCTTTATGCTTTCCTCCAAATGATGTACGGAACCCACCACCTACAGCCTATTGGAATGTCCAGGTGGAGAATGGCACAACAGGTCCCATATGGGATCTTCATTCCCTCCTGTACATGAGTAGTGCCGGACTACATGTGGTGGCTCCATGCTGAGAGATCCAGCAGGCCATGAACAGACATGAGAGATTATTAATTTACTTACTTATTCAATAAATCTCCCTGAGGGGAAGAGCAGTACTCCACCAAGTTGTGGATAATGGCCTTGTGAATGAATAGAAGTTCAGGTGTGCCAAGGAAGGACTTTATATCGTGGAGGATGCCCAGTCGGCAGCTGGCTTTGGAGGCCAACTTTGAAATGTGGCTTGCCAAAGAAAGATTATGGCTGAGAGTGAGACCGAAGAGTTTGAGCTGTTTGAGATGGTTGGTGAGAAAGTAGACAGGAGGGTTTGCAACACAGTCCTTTTGAGAGAGAGAGAGAGAGAGAGAGAGAGAGAGAGAGAGAGAGAGAGAGATAGAGAGAGAGAGAGAGAGAGAGAGAGAGAGAGAGAGAGAGAGACACACAGAGACACACAGAGACACACAGAGACACACAGAGACACACAGAGACACACAGAGACACACAGAGACACACACTGAGACTGAGACTGACTTTTGAATCTTTTTATTACAAAACAATATAACAAATATATATATATATATATATATATATATATATATATATATATATATATATATATATATATATATATATATATATATATATATATATATATATATATATATATATATATGTGTGTGTGTGTGTGCCAGTCAGTGAAAAAATACTATTTAGTGGCAGTATATTAATACTTACAACAATTCAATGTAAACAAAAAATACTCAAAACTCAATAATACATTCCAAAACAATGAAAAAAACTACAGGGATATCAATAAATTATTCTCATGAATTTTGCAAATCCCCTCATGACACCAAGACTTCTTAAAGTCATCAACACTCTTTTCACTTTTAGAAAAACAAAATTCAAGTTTCAGTCTTGCTGTTATTAAAGCATTGAATAAAAACATAACATTGCACATCACAATCGACTTTCCTTTCAATCTCTCTTTCCTCGATAAATAAATCGCTATTTTTGCTGTGGCAACTTAGAACAAAAATAATGAGTTTACTTGTTCTTTCCACCCGAAAATAAACAATCTTAGTGAGAAGGTAATTTGCATCTTTTTTGCCATGTGGTTCAGCCATTGAAATAATGGCACAAGCCTTGCACAGTCAACATATGCATGGAACAAATCCTCTGTACAAATGCAGAAAGGGCAGCACCCGGATATGCGAGAAAATTACTTAACCACTTATTCGAAGGAATAACCCAATGTGCTAGTCTCCACTGTAAATCTCCAGTCCTTTTTATCAACCAGCTTACTGTAGAATGAGTTCCATACAGGCTCAGATGGGAGTCCTTCCGGCATTAGTCTTTTCCATCTGGCCACTCCCTTCAATGCAGAGTCCTCGAGTAGGACTCGAGTAGACAGTCTGTATTGGTCTTTACTGTTATATTTCTGAAAAATATTTTTTCCTGAGCTAATGGGGGGTAAATCTCTCTGACTTGGTTGTACAATTAACCCAGGAAACCCTCGGTCATTTGTTGTCAACAACCTTTCTTGAGTCCATTTTAGTTCAAGTTGAGAACTTTTTTTCACAATTTCTCTTAGGATTTTACCAATCGTCCTATTTGACCATATCCTTGTCATATCTGCTATCTCCGGCACTGATTTCCACCCCAACCCGGAATAATGGCGGAGGTGTAGTATTTTGATTATGCCTGCTGCAATAAAATGTTGATAAAGGTCACGGCTTCTAGGAATTGCAGGAAACAATGGGTTGTAAAATAGGGGTTCTTCCATAAACATATTTGTAGCATAAGTTTCCTGCTGGCGACTAACCGAAAGGCTCTGCCAAGCGTTCAAAAGACTGATAAAATGTTGAAAGATGAGATATATCAACATGCTGGAGTTTGATCAAGAAGAGTTCAAGGCTGTAACCGAGCCCACTTGCTTGTTGCAAGATGTGACGGGCCAGAAGTCGGCTAAGCAGCTGTTTCTCGTGCATCAACATCTGAGTGGAGCACAGCCGAAAGGCCATCATGCGACTTTTTATATCGACAAGTCCTTGGCCACCTTCAGCCAACGGGCGGCATATAACATTTGGCTGTAACCAGTGAAAACCACTCCAGAAAAAATGAACCAGTAGTCTTTGAACAGCCTTCAGCAGCACTTCTGGTGGTTGGAGGCAGATAAACTTATGCCACAAAGATGAGGCAACCAAATTATTTACAACTAGAACCCAAGCTCTGTAGGAAAGGTGGGGTAGGGCTCTCTTCCATAGTCCTAATCTTTTTTTAACATGTTCAACCATCCCATCCCAATTTTTGAGGACATAGAATGGGGATCCCAGGAACACGCCTAGATATTTGACTCCCTCTTCCACCCATTTTAACTTTGAAGGCAAATGCATCGGTGGTACTATCCGTGTCCCCAGCAGATTGTTTTTAAGACTGGGAACCCATAAGGCTTTACTCTTGTTCCAATTACAGTTCATTGAAGATGCCAAGCAAAAGAGATTTAAACACTTAACAAATGCAGAGATATCATTGTCATTTTTAATGACCACAGCGACATCATCTGCATAAGCTGATACAACTATCGAAGGAATCCCTGTGGATACAGTTACTTCTGAAAGATTTTTCCTGAATAGAATCAGAAGTGGTTCTATAACCAAGGAGAATAATAAACCAGAAACAGGGCACCCTTGCCTCACCCCTCTCTGCACTAGTATAGGAGAGACGAGCTCATTATTAATTTTAAAAATACTAAATATATTGCTGTACAGTAAGGATACATAGGCCCTAAAATTGGTACCAAGACCACATGCTTCCAACACATGATGCAAAAACATGTGATCAACACTATCAAATGCCTTTTCTAAGTCAAGGAATATTATCCCAAATTCTTTTTCCATGGAATCACACTCCAGCAAATCTCTGATCAAAAAAATATTATCATAAATTGATCTGTTCGGGATACAGTAGTTCTGATCAGAGTTAACAAGATCACCAATTACCATCTTCAACCGACTGGCCAACACTTTTGACAATATTTTGTAGTCCGTACATAATACCGAGACCGGTCGCCAGTTCTTTATCTGCCGTAAGTCTCCAGTCTTTGGTAGAAGAGACACCACTGCTCTTCTAAAACGTAGAGGCAGTTCTCCATTTCCCAAAGATGATTCCAGGACATTCAATAACTCAGGGCCCAAAAGGTCCCCAAAACGCCAAGAAAAACTCTGCCGGTAAGCCGTCAATTCCAGTCGCTTTCCCCGAGTTCAATCCAGCAAGGGCCTGCGTTAGCGCAGGCAATGTGATCGGTGAGTCCAAGCTCAGACGCTGGGGCTGAGTGATGGAAGCAAAGTGAGAAGTTAAAAGTTCCATAGTTTGCTCACAAACAGTATGTTTTGCATACATTTTTGAAAAGAAATCTCGAATGCACAAACGTACATCACTGGACATCACAGGTACAACAATGTTTCCTCTTGAGTCAAGCAAAGAAAAAACGGTCTTTTGTGATTTATTGACAAAATCCATTTGGAAAAAGGATTTGCTGGGAGTATCTAAAACCTTGATGTTGTTTATCCTGAATCTGATTAACATCCCTGCTACTTTTTCTTGCGTCAGTTCTCTCAATTGGGTCCTTTTTTCAACTAATATCATTTGGTCCCTCCTTTTTCCATATCTGGCCACTTTACTCTCTAACTGTATGATATCAGCTTCTAACAGAGCCATTGTTGTATTATTAACATTGGTGACATTCGAAGCAAACTGCTGAGAAAACACTATGATGTGTGCTTTTGTGTTGTCCCACCATAACTCTAATGAAGAAAAAGAGGCTTTTTTTTGAGAGTTGGATAGCCCAAAAGGTATAGAAGCCTTTTTAAAATGAAGTATCTTCAAGAAGATTGGTGTTGAATTTCCAGTACGTACTTTTATGTGAGAGTTGAGGGAAAAAGAGGCTCATGGTAACTAAATGATGATCGGAAAATAAGGATGGAAAGTGAACCGGAGAGAAAACTGCAGTCCTGAAATGCGAGTTTATGTACCACCGGTCAAGTCTAGCAAAGGATGCTTTCCCGTTAGCCCAACGTCCCCATGTATATTGAGATTCGTTGGGGTGACATAGCCTCCATGCATCTAACAAACCTATTGCTGAAAAAAAATTTGACAAACCAGCATAGGATTCTGGGTGAGGTTCTGCTGTATTCCTGTCTAAAAGAGGTTCTAAGGTACAATTAAAATCACCCCCCATGCAAATACAATCATTGAGATCAATTGAGCGAAAGTGTCTGATTAAAGACAAAAAGAAGGCTCTTCGTTCTACACTCTCACTGGGAGCATACACATTGAATAGTGTAAAATGGAAATTATTAATGACCAGTTCCAGAGAGATGAACCGGCCTTTGATAACCTCTTGGAAGTGGCATGATTCAGGTACTAGCCCAGGTCTGAATAAAAAGGCCACACCAGCAGAAGAAGAAGACAAATTACAAAAGAAGCACTGTCCCTTAAAGAGGCGACACCAATCATACTCCACATCTTCAGTTATGTGCGGTTCCTGGAGTAAAAGTACATCTATATGTTTACGATCAAACAAACTTTTCACTTGAACCTGGCGGTTGTGACTTGCTCCACCGCCATTCATATTTAAGGTTCCAAAAATGATCTTTTTCATGGTTTATCCAAAGGCTTGAGCGGTTGCTGAGAAATTTCAGTCCCCACTTTTGTAACAACCTTTCAAAGACGATGAAACTGTGACTTTGTCAACTTGAATTCAGCAGGCTTCCTAATGATGTCTTTTGCGGCTTGAACAAATGAAAATATATCAGGAAAGTGATCTTTAATGATCACATTTCGATGTTGATAAGTTTCATTCAGAAAGGCAAGAATAAGTTGTGGGGCTATGTATGACTGATACGATGAAGATTGAGACAACTCAGTCACCTCACCTTCATCATTTGATTCTGAAAAATCAGACCCGGCACCACCTGGGTCATATAAATCAGTCTGAGCAGTCATTATTTCAGGTCCTGGCAACTCTAAAGATTTGCCAGAATGTTCATCAACTTTACTCTGGTACTCAGTACGTTCAACAGGAGCAGTAACCTCGGTTTCTTGGTCTTGATGATGGCTGGTGTTCACTGGCTCAGTTGAATAACCAGGATAATGAATGGGATTTTGTATCAATGAAGGGGAAGTAAGGACTGGAGCATCTCCATTCTGCTCGTTCTCAGCAGGAAGTGCTGGTGACGACTTGCTAATGAGCTTTCCATCAACATCAGCCTCACCTGATGCTTTACTCGTCAAATTCCCAGTGTTGCACAGTAATCCTTGAAGATCCTTTTCTTCATTACTCAATCCAAAAACATTCTCCCGAGTATCAATGCAGCTTGGAGAATCCTGAGTAACACATTGAGGTGCATCCTCAACTTCACAATCTTCGTCCTAAACTACCTTTTTTACGGAAGTGTTGGAACTACTAATATCGGATGCTCTTCGTTTCTTTGTCACAGCAACGAGATCCTCCTCCATCTCCACACTACATGCAGCAACAGCCAAACCATTTGGGTTGTCAGGGGGGATTTCATTATTTCCTAATGCTGAGATGTTGACTTCTTTAGGATGAGGAACTGGAGTAAAACCCTTAGTCTTCTTATGCGAGGAAACAACAGGAAGCGTCTGGGTATTAGGCGTTGCTCTATTCTCTACACCTGAAACTGGGGTAATGTCCTTTTCACAGTCAGTGTCATTATGACCTGTTTCACCACACTTTACACAAGATACTTTTGGACAAAACCTTTTCACATGTCCAAATGCTCCACAGTTAAAACATGTTAACGAAGCTGAAGTTGCATACATTTGGTACTCATACTTGTTCAAGGTCACTTTAAACGAAATGTTTAGACCGGTGTCATCACCTCGATCGGGAAGAACTATATAAACCTGGCGTCGTAAACTCATCACATGTTTAATCCGTTCATCTCGAGCTCTTAGAGGAATCATCGAGATTTTTGACACAACTGTTCAGTATTGTGACAGAATACACATCAGTTTGTCATTGGTTATAAACGGGGGTACATTTGATATAACAATTCTCAATGATGGGGTATCCATTGGTGAAGCCAACATAAAGAGACCAGTCTCTGTAGGTAATCCTGAACTTACAACATCGTGAACAAATTGTTCATCAGATACAAAGACAACAATTTTCTTATTCATTTTCGATGCTGCTCTTACATTTTGATTCCGTATATTATTTTCCCAACTGATAAAACAATGTCTTCGGTGGCAATTCCTTCAGGTGGAACGCACACCAATGCATGCTTCCTCGTTAAATTATCAAATGCCTCAAACCGAGTGCTTGTATCCACCATATCAGCGGTTTATCTCCCCCTTTTGCTCGAGCTTTACAAAGCAAAAAGGGGGGGGGGGAGGGGGAACTAAAAGACACAAAAAACAATCACTAAAAACTAAGGAAAGCAAAGAAAAAAGGAAAAGAAAGACCATGTTTACAAGGCCTCATCAAACATGTAGGCCACACCCAAATAGGCTGTCTCTCTCTCTCTCTCTCTCTCTCTCTCTCTCTCTCTCTCTCTCTCTCTCTCTCTCTCTCTCTCTCTCTCTCTCTCTCTCTCTCTCTCTCTCTCTCTCTCTCTCTCTCTCTCTCTCTCTCGGATACAAGGGATAGAGAAGACACAGACAACCCCCAAAATCATGTTGGGGAGAAAAAGGGGGAAGAGGGAGATAGAAGGGGGGAGGAAAAAAAGCACTAAGATCTCACCACAGCACAAACCAGGAACCAACAGCGGCCATGACACTACGCCCAGAAACCGAGAGAGAGAGAGAGAGAGAGAGAGAGAGAGAGAGAGAGAGAGAGAGAGAGAGAGAGAGAGAGAGAGAGAGAGAGATAGAGATAGAGATAGAGATAGAGATAGAGATAGAGATAGAGATAGAGATAGAGATAGAGATAGAGATAGAGATAGAGAGAGATAAAAAAAAAAAAAAAGAAGAAGACAGTGAGAAGACAGTTCGAGTTCTCAGGATTGAAAAACATATTCCAAGTGTTTGAACAGTTTGTGATTTTGTCAAGGTCTGAGGTGAGGGAAAAGGTTGCTGCCTGTCTGTCTAAAGGATGAGGGATGTTACGGCAGAGATTGGAGTCATTAGCAAATGGATAACCATGATCTTCGAGAGAGTCAGAGAGATCATTGATGAAGATCAGGAAAGGGACTGGCCCTAGAGCACTGCCTTGAGGTACGCCAGCCTTGACAGGGAGAGGAGAAGAAAGGGTTCCTTTGAGAGCCACATGCTGTCTACAAGAGTGGAGGAAGTCAGTAATCCAAGACTGGAGTTGGCCTCGGATCCCATAGGCAGAAAGTTTGGAGAGCAAGGCGGGATGCTAAACAGATTGCATCGAAACCTCGAGATATGTCCAGAGAAATGGCCCTGACCTCATGTCTGATGTTGAGGGCCTCCATCCATTGTTGGGAGAGTCGAAGCAACATGTCCAAGTTAGAGTGACCAGGTCTGAATCCGAATTGATTATCTGAGATGAAGCTGTTGGAGAAAAGGAATGATTTTATGTCAACTGTGATGATGGATTCCATGACCTTGCTGATGATTCGAAGATAGTTAATTGGTCTGTAGTTAAGGGGATCCATTTTGGCACCTTTTGTATGCGATGCTGTGATGTTGGCTGATTTCCAAGCAGATGGAAGATGACCAATGGTAAATGACATGGTGAAAAGAGCAGAGAGAGGATGTGCAAGAGCAGCAGAGCAGATTTTTTAGGAAACATGAGCTGCTACCATATGGCCCAGTTGGCGAGTCAGAGTCGAGGGTTGCCAGAAAAGTTTTCCACCTTCTCAGGTGCAAAAGACAGAATTTACAAGATGTTTTCTTTCAATTACAAAGCCTTACCTTGAGCACAGTAAACCTTTGTCTGTGCCCTGAAAGGAGGGACTTCCTGCCTACCAGGTATCCTACCATCCCTTACCCAATTGTGCACCAGTCCAAGCACAGGGTCCTACCGCTGGGCCGTGCGCCAATCCAAAGTACCAAATTTGTCCTCCATCGTTAAGGCCCTGTCACACCTTGACGATTTAGCCAGCGTATGCTGACGTATGAAAAATTTGTCTAAAACTCTGGCACACGTCGAATACCTTATGGGTAAGTTTGTATACGTTAAGAGCACGCTGGCATACGTCGTAGTACGCTGGCATATGTCGTAGTACGCCGAGCTGTTCGACAAATTTTCCATGCTTGAAATTTTTCGACGTATGCCAGCGTATGACTCACACGTTCCGCATACGCTGGCATAAGTTGTAGGCACGTTCCGCAATCGTTGACACACGTCGACACAAGTTACTTTAAAGTTACTCATAAGTTGAAACACGTCGAGGTAATGTTTAGCGTATCCGAAACTTATTTCTAACCTATGAGTAACGTGTTGTAGGCACGTTACGCGATCGTTGACACACGTCCACACACGTTACTTGTAAGTTACTCATAAGTTGAAATACGTTGAGGTAATGTCTCGCGCAGTGGTTCTCAACCTTTTGTAGCCGCGACCCCCCCCCCGCCCCCGAAAAAAAAAAGATAAAAAAAAGAAAGAAAGAAGAAGGCTCTTCTTCCTCTTCGCAGAAGAGGGGGAGAGGCGTCTCCATTATGTTGGAATCGCTCCCTAACTATTAAATTTAATCACAGCGCATCTAATCGATTTCTGCCCATTAAACAATGGAAGGTGAGGTATCTAGGGAACAAGCACTTATCGACATAACTGACTAAAGGAACCTGAATATTGTGTGCAATCGAATTACCAAATTCGAAACAATATAAGTGTTTGTTTATTTGTTTTGACAACCTTCCCGCGACCCCCAAAAACAATCTCGCCACTCCTCAGGTTGAGAACCATTGGTCTAGCGTACCCGAAACTTATTTATAACCTATGAGTAACGTGCTTTGAACCTATGTGTAACGTATCTCCAACACACATTGACGTATGCAGACGTATTTGACGTCTTCCGGACGACCACAGAACTTACTGAACGTGTTTCTAACTTACAGCTACCGTATAATGGCGTATTGGCAGCGTTTAGGGGGATTGCTATATAAATATGGGGTTCACACAGGAGGAACCCGTCAGTGTTTCAGACTCCGTGGTGAGTACATGTCCATGTCATGGGAGAGATGGAGGATCCGGCAAGGCTGAGACGACAATACCTACCTGTCCTCCAACATCAACATGACCTCATCGATTTGACAATGTACCAGTTGCGTGCCAATAGAGCCAGGAGAAGAAGAGCTGAACGGAGGACAAGGAACTGGGTGAGACCATGGATCGGGAGGCGACGGCAATTTGGCATGTATGACCAGCTCATGGTGGAACTCCGTAACGAGGACGAAGCAGCCTTCACCAACTTCCTGTGTATGCCCCCAGCGATGTCCGATGAGCTGATGGCCAGAGTGGGTCCAAGGATAACCAAGCAGTACACCTTCTACAGGGATCCGCTTGAGCCTGGCATGAGGCTGGCACTGACTTTGCATCACCTTGCCTCTGGAAACACGTATGCCTCCATGAAGTTCGGATGGAGGGTCCCTCATAACAACCAGTTCCTAGTGGTCAGCCAAGTCTGTCAAGCCATTATTAATGAATACGTGGATGAGGTGCTGGTTTTCCCAAGTACTCCTGATGGTTAGCGCGCCATAGCTGAGAAGTTCTTCCAAAGATGGAACTTTCCCCATACATGTGGGGCACTTGACGGGAAGCACGTGGCCTGCCGCTGTCCTCCAAAGAGTGGGTCCCAATACTACAACTTACTATAAAGGATTCTACTCGATTGTTCTGATGGTGCTTGTGGATGCTGACTACAAAATCATTTGGGCAGATGTCGGCAGTACTGGATCAGCATCAGATGCAAAGATATTCAATGTCTCTGAGCTGAAGGAATGCACTGAAGACGGTACCCTTGGTTTCCCTGACCCTGAGCCTCTTCCAAACGACAACCAGGACGTACCTTACTTCTTCATCAGTGACGATGCCTATGCCTTACGACCAACCATGATGAAGCCATACAGCCTCCGGGGTCTGACGAATGACCAACGCATCTTCAACTACAGGCTTAGCCGAGCAAGGAGGGTAGTATAAAATGCATTCGGCACCCTGGCTAACAGATTCCAGGTTCTGCTAAGTACCATGCAGCATCACCCCTCCACTGTCAAGCTCATTGTCAAAGCATGCGTGATCCTGCACAACCTCATGAGGACCAGGTATTTCATGTTTACATAGCATATATTATACAGTATGCAATGCAATTTAACTTTTAGCCTATGCTTATAAAAATTATATGATTTACCTTAAATGTTATATGTATCATTATGTTACTTTTATTGTACAGTGCATTAGAATATTTGTTTTTATTTTAGGTGCGCTTTATAATTAAATTAAATAAAATTCAAATTCCAGGTACCCAGGACTACAGAACCAGCAGCTTGACCGGGCAGAGAATGAGAAACGCGACCTTGTTCCAGGAGCATGGCGAGAGGGACATCACTTGGAGGATACACAGACAGCTACTGGCCACAACACTGCCTCCAAGGACGGAAAGAAACAAAGGAATATCCTCAAGCACTGGGTTAACTCCCCAGCTGGCGCAGTTCCGTGGCAAGATAGGATGATTTAGATATTTGTATTACTGCATTGTTCAGGCAATAAAGGACCTCAGAGGCAGTAACATTCCTCTTGAAATGAACATCGTTTCATTCATTTACAAAGGATAAAGACATAAGGGATAAGGCCATAATTTATTGGCTGCTTTTAGAGCACCCTTATTGTGGACTGTACCAAAAAATCAATACCTCTGAAACTGGACCTCCGAGGGACCTGTTTTTTATGTGCCCAAGGAGAATGTCTTGCAGCATCATATAAAACAAGGACAAATGTGTCCAAGAGCAGCGTTCTAAAGGTTTTGTCGTCTAACAAAAAAAAACAACAACAACAGCAACAACTTCCAATATTTCGTCACGTGCCTTGATTAAGCCAATAGCGAGACCCGTCATAGTGTAATTACGTATTTCCGAAAAATATAGTGTATTTAACAAATAAATAATGTATTTACGAAATTGCAATACATTACATTGAATAATCTTTAAATAGTAACGTGAACTTTTCGAAACTTTAAAACAAATGTCCGAATATATTTAAAAGTTCATGATAGACGCTCTCAAAAGGCACCCTCAATGCGAGGATGTGTACAAGTGTTTAGTATTTAAGGAGGAGGGAGGAGGCATCATCGGCTGGCACTGTGGCTGCTGCATGTTAGGGTCCACATACTCGGTTGTCTGTGAGCCCCAGGCTGACGCAGGCGGTGCCTTGTGTCTGCACATGTGGCAAGGTGACTGGTACGTAGCTGGTGCCATACTTGTTCGCACGGAAGCAGGAGCAGTGACGGTGTCGAGTGTGGGAGGTTCTTCCTCATCACTCTCGTAATCTAACACCTCACTGAGGATTGGGGTGAAGCGTGACCTTGCCATTCGGAACCTGCGTTTGGACATGCTGAGCAGGCTGTCATGCATGTAGTTGGCGAAGGCTACGGTGGCTGTGATGGGCTGAGGCTGTGCGAGAACTTTGAGGAGCTACCCAGACTCGTGCACCCTCTTCTCGAGTGACTGCAGCAACTGGTCATCGTCGTGGCCACGCTTCCCCTTGCCCTGTGCGGATGAATAGGGGACAGGGGAGGGCGTGCTGTCGTCACCAACCATGAGCTCTGCACAGGCAGCCTCGGCAGCCTCGAGGTCCCCACTGTGTGCTGCAATGGTTTCCTTTACCTGCAATTATGACAATTGATTAGTAAATTACAAGGCAAAAATAAGAGGCAAATTCAATGATTTGTAGTAATCAATGAATAATTACCTTAGAGATCTGTAGTACAGTAAAACTAATAAAAATAAATATTAGTATTGATATTAATATGTGTTTATACTTACACTTTTGACGGGCTCAGCACGATGGCGGACCACAGTCTTGAGGAAGCCGAAGTTTGCCTTCAACCACTGCTCCCTCTCGGTCATTTCGGGGGCGCCGTCACCGCTCTTGTTCTTGTCGAGACGGGTGTGGGTGTCTCGTAGGGACTTGAACCACCCTTGAAGGTGCTCGACAGACTTTCCCATGGCCTTGCCTTGATCCTCCCAGAGCTTTGCCTTCTTGTCCACCCTCTGGTAGTCCATCTTCTTTATGTCCCAGATGCATGCGTTCTCGCGAAGGAAATCGCAGATGAGCTGCTCCTCTTTGAAATTGAGACAATACTGTGTCTTCTTGGCCCTCTTCCTCGCAAGGGTTGGCTGAGAGGAGGCGGAGGCCACGCACGCAGCTATCGATGCCCCCGACGATGCCCGAGAGGCGTTGGAGCTGGCATCCTCTCCGTAAGAGGGTGAGCGTGGTGCGGAGGGTTTTGGTGATGATGGATCCTCCTTGCGTCCGCGTCCACGGCCACGGCCAGGAGACTTCTTGGCAGCATTCTTTGAAGTTTTCCTCGGCATGACGATGATGTTGATAGTTCGATGTCTCGCTTGGTTATGATTAAAATGTTCGAGCGCCAGCGTCCATTTTAAATAGTCGAGCGGCAGCGATTTAAATCGTTGAGCGGCAGCCTATGAATAGCCTACGCCACGTGATCGTCAACGATACTTTGCCGCACACGATGCATACGGTAGGCTATCGGTGGGCATATGTTGTGAACGCCGACAACACTCTAAGCATTCGTTGGTATAAGTTATCGAAACGTTCTGTGTACGTTACTAATACGTTATGCATTTGTCCAACTCGTTATGAATACGCCAAAAACTGGAAAAAAACATCAATAGTTCAGCATAGAAAAACTTTAAAAAAAAAAAAAACATGGAGTCTGGAACACTGACGGGTTCCTCCTGTGAAGCCCATTTTTATATACCAATTCCCCTAAACGCTGCCAATATGCCATTATACGGTAGCTGTAAGTTAGAAACACGTTCAGTAAGTTCTGTGGTCGTCCGGAAGACGTCAATCAAATGCGTCTACATACGTCAATGTGCGTTGGAGGTAGTTACACATAGGTTCAAAGCACGTTACTCATAGGTTATAAATAAGTTTTGGGTACGCTAAACATTACCTCGATGTGTTTCGACTTATGAGTAACTTACAAGTAACGTGTGTTGACGATCGCGTAACGTGCCTACAACTTATGTCGGCGTATGCGGAAGGTGTGTCATACGCTGGATATGTGGACAAATTTTCAACATGCTGAAAATTTGTCGACGTACTCGGCGTACTATGACGTATGCCAGCGTGCTTCAGCGTGCTCTTAACGTATACAAAACTTACCCATAACGTATTCGACGTGTGCCAGTGTATTCGGCAAATTTTTCATACGTCGGCATACGCTGGCTAAAATGTCAAGGTGTGACAGCGGCTTGCACTTCGATGTCTAGTGTGGTTATGATTTGAATCGTCGAGCCGCAGCCTTTTAATAGGCTACGCCACGTGATCGTCGGCGATACGCTGCCGCGCGCTATGCTTAAGTTATGCTATCGTTGGGCATAGGTTGTGAATGCCGACAACATGCTCAGCATTCGTTGGTATGTCATCTATATGTGATTGAAATGTTCTGTGTACGTTACTAATACGTTATGCATACGTCCAACTCGTTATGAATACGTCCAAAACTGGAAAAAGAACATCAATAGTTCAGCGTACGCCAGCGTTTTGCATACATTTTTGATACCTTGCCATATGCTGGCTAAAACGTCAAGGTGTGACAGGGCCTTTAGTGGCAAAGTTGGCTTCACCACTCAGGCTGTGCAGTCAAGGATCTTATGGGCGATAAATGCGAATTGGTCATTGTCCTCATAGCAAATGCAGAATTTTCAGTTTTGTCCCAGAATTTGCAGCAAGGGCATCGAGAGAGTGTATCAGTATTCCCATGACCCTTCCTGGCTCTATGGGCCACATTAAAGTCGTAATGATGAAATGTCTTCAACTATTGTGAAATTTGGCCTTTGGGTCATTTTAACCAAAAGAACCATTGCAGGGAGGAATTGTCTGTTCTTATCTCAAATCATCTACCGTATAAATAGGAGTGAAAACTTGTCACTGCAGACAGCGGAGCCAATAGCTCTTGACGAGTCAAGCAATAATTTTGCTTCCACTGACTCATGGCCTGGTTATAATACGCGATTACCCTTTCCACCACCCACCCCCCCCCCCCACCCGAGACAAGATGACCCCCAAAGCTTCCTGGCTCACATCCATGCCTCGGGTAAAGACCAATAATCAGGGATATATGCCAATATGGGTGCGGATGCCAAATACCCCTTCAATTAAACTTTAAACTCAACGCCTCGCAAATGTGGGAGCTGGTCAACATCCCCTCCACGATCACGTTTAACACATCTGCGGCTGGTCCCCGCAACGTTGCCACCAAATTCCCTGTACGTTCCTGCTCATTCCACCCGTTTAGTCAGGAAATACACTCAAATTGTGTCAGAAAAGCTTCAACGCTCCCTGACCCATCGAAATTTACCAGGGGGATCACTTTTCCGGTGGCCCGCTTCCCAGTTTCTCCCTTGTCCGAATCCAGCCCAGGGATCAAACACCTTTGTGGCTGCGTATCCAATTTCGGAGCCCACTGTGGCCAAAGATGTTTTGTGGTGAGGGTCTCATGGGTCAATTTTGCCTCCTGTTCCAAACGTTGAATGGACCGATTCACCTCTTCCCGCAGGATCTTCTGGGCCCGCAAACCTCCTCCACGGCTCCGTCGCGAGTTTGTGGCTGCTCCTCAACCAACCCGGACACTCTACTTACAAAAGACGGCTCTACCAGGCCTTTATCCAAGACTTCATCTTGGCTCATAATTTTATCTTGTTCGTCCAAACGAGCCTCCAATCCTTTTACCTCCTCCGCCAAATTCATCCCTTGCTTCCTCAGCTCTCCCCACTCTTCAACCTGCAGCTGCATACGAGCATCCACACAGGCACGATGACGTTCCAGGCTTTCATCCACTTTATCAACCCGAATGTTCGTTGCATCAATTTTATCTACCAATTTTTTTCGTATATTTTCCCCCTCCAATGTAATTTCTACCTTTGTTTCCTCCAATCTATCCTCGAATTTACTTTGTATTTCTCCCAATTTAACATCCACACACTCCTGCATCTCAGTTTTCATTTTCTCCATCTTTTCCCCCAATTCATCCCTCATTAAATCAATCCGTGCACCCAACTGTTCCCCCATTACCCCCAATCGATCCGCCATCTCTGCCCCCTGTGCCGTCATTTTTGCCCTCTGTGTCACGAATTGATTTTCCATTTGTGCCGTCATTTCTGCCCTCTGTGTCACGAATTGATTTTCCATTTGTGCCGTCATTTCTGCCCCCTGTGCCGTCATGTCTGCCCTCTGCGTCACGAATTGATTTTCCATTTGTGCCGTCATTTCTGCCATTTGTGCCCCCTGTGCCGTCATTTTTGCCCCCTGTGCTATAATTGCACTCATTAAACGTTCCAACATTGTCCAGATCGTCATCGCGCCGGTTTCCGGCGCTGCCGGCTCCGTTACGGGCGATGAAGCACGGTCGACGCTCGGAATGGGGGAGGTTCCAACCCTACCCCCGTCTCTCCCTTCTTCCCCCGACTCGCTGCCAGACACGTGGCCTTCCTCCTCAAATATCTGCACATCCGCCATGGTGCAGAAGTCCCGTTTGCCGCCAATTAATTTAAATTTGAAAAATCTCGCCAAAATTTTCCCGCGCTCGCACGCTTTTCTGTAGTAATTTTATATTCCAATTCGTGGCGAGATTTTAATCTTGGTATATTCTCCCGATACCAAATATAATTTAGAGGGGTTCGAACATCCAACACCCTGACACCAATGTGACCTCCACGGGACTTGAACAGTCCCGCCAACGTAGAATGAGCCGAAACGATGGAGGCGGTTTATTTATTTATAACCCAAACATGGCGGTTCTAATCGCTCTACCGCAAACGGGACGAGGAAGGTGGCACGAGTCGCTTTTCACTGAGTTGATGATGTTTATTTGTTTTTATTATTAACCAGAAATAACAAGACTCGGCAAGAAGAGAGATCCGGGGCGATTCGACGGGATGGTGAGGGATCGGGCGTGGGGAAAAACACAGACAATTCCAATGAATATACAATTCTCAAACCCTCTAAGGCGCCAAATACACATACACACACACACACACACACACACACACACACACACACACACACACACACACACACACACACACACACACACACACACACACACACACAAAACGTAGCTACTTCTGGTGGTCAGGCTGGACCGTGGTGTGGACGCAACTGTCCCTGGATCAGCGTCGGACGAGCTGGTCTTGCTCTCGTCAGGGGGGGCAGGAGAAACCGTGGTGCTGTCGACCTCCTGGTCCTGGCCCAAATCCGCTCACAGCCGCCAGGGAACCAGTTCTGGCGCCAAATTGCGAGCAGGAGAGGGAGGCAGGTCCGCCCGCCGTTCGACCCCGTACTCCAAGTCAGCAGAACCCCAGAGCCAACCAAGGTGAGGCACGAGGCTCAGCAAGGCTCCAAGACACGATGAAGAACACGATCGAATCAGCACAACAAGTACGCTCTCCGCGCAACAGCCTCCACATCAAAAAAACACGATCTTTTTGTCCCGATCTTCTTCCTCTTCCTTTTCGACCCCGAACAGAACCTTTTTATCCTCCCGTCCTCGTCACTTCCAATCGAGCCGTCTATTGGCCCACTGCCGTCGCCCTCCGCCAATCGTGATCACGGGGCGGAGCCATCCGCTGCACTGTCCCGTGACGTCACGGCCAGCCTCCAGAGAATACCAAAAGGGGTTTACGCAGACACACTTACCCCATCCCGTGTCCCTATCTAATTACGTGACAATTATCATTTCCCCCTTGAAGAAATGGACATTTACGAGACAACTTATCACCACTGAATTGTTACTTATTACATCGAGATCCTGGCATACCCAATTAAACATCCTAATTACCCTTTGAATGCATACCCCCCCTCAAACGTAACAATATATATATATATATATATGTATATATATATATATATATATATATATATATATATATATATATATATATATATATATATATATACATACATACATACATGGGCTGGTGGGATGGCAGACTGGTAGGATAGCTTCGAGATATGCACAGTTGCCTCTATGCTGTCTATCTTGGTTTCAAATCCAGACACAGCTATAAACTGTCATCCTGGTGTTTCACGGTCACGGTGATTCATCAATATTTGTGCTGGGTTCTCTTCTGCCAGCATTAGTTGGTGGATGTTGAAGATCCAACGGTGTCTTCCACGAAGAGTAGACTAGCTATCACTGGCACCATGGCCAGATTACAAATTGTTGCCATAACTACTGCTGGGAAGGTATCGGCAAACCACCCAGCAGAGCCCTTGTCAAGAAACTCTTCGGCAGCACTGTTCTGTAACAGAGTATGATACATCAGAATCAGAATATACATACACAAGTTGGGTAGTTGGGTTACACGATCAAGATCGGGTTATTTAGATTTTAGACCATAGTAAACCATCGAGGAGATTAATGTTTCAAGGTGGAGCAAACATTAACCCGAGAGGAAAACATGGCAATGATGGGCCAAGTGTCCTCATTTCCTTATTTGAGGTCCTTCCGGAGCGTACAATGACTACTTACAATCAGTGTAGTCCCGCGTTTATGTATTAATTTCTATTCTGCATACGGAATAAATACTTAAATGCAATTGGTTCGATTCCTGACAAATATTTCATGTTCAAACGTGACGCGGAAGGGCCGGGGAGTAAGCCAGCTCTGCCCCTCTTCACACTGAAGGCATGTTCAATTGGCCAAAGCGGTGTTATTTCTTGTTTTAACATCGATTTGATTAATAATTGAAAATTTTAATTGTGACATTCACCTTTCTTGTGTAGAAATAATGTGGTACAGCAAATTTGGGGGAAATTTGCAAAAGGGTATGGAATTGTATAGGAATCAAAGAAAAGGCTGCACACCTACACATACCGACACGTTATATCTACAGATATATAAATAAATAAATATAAATTGGATACATATAACATATACATCTCATATTCACACCAATCTCCATTGATAAATGTGTGTGTGTGTGTGTGTGTGTGTGTGTGTGTGTGTGTGTGTGTGTGTGTGTGTGTGTGTGTGGGTGTGTGTGTGTGTGTGTGTGTGTGTGTGTGTGTGTGTGTGTGTGTGTGTGTGTGTGTGTGTGTGTGTGTGTGTGTGTGTGTGTGGGTGTGTGTGTGTCTCTCTACCATAACTGCGAAATCATGAAACTAAGCAGCCTGAAACTTTGCATGATATTAAGGGAACTTCATGGGAGTGCAAGAGTGAAAAATTGTTTTTTTTGTGATTTTAAAACAACCCTTTTGAAGATAATTAACGGCCTTATGTAATTATTTCCTTGATCAGGTGCATCGTCGACCACCTCTCTCTCCCTCTATGGAGTCTGAAGGCGCATTCTTGGTTTCCGAGCTGGAGTCTTACTTCACCATTTTGTCTGGCCTGCTGAACAATGCCTTGAGTTGGAACAGGCCTCAATGATTTCTTAACGACAAAGTTTTTATTTTTTCATTTTCCTCACACATATCATCGAATGTCTGGTTATAATTCCTACAAATTGTTGGATACATTGCAATGCTTATAAATGCCTGGAGATGCCAGTGTTCATGGCTTTATTTCATTTGGACACATGCCAGAACCTCGAGAATCTCTTAAAGTCAGCCAAATTACAAAATTTAAGCTCCAGAATTGAACTTAGCAGCAGTTCGGATTAATTAAAAAAGTGTTCATTTGTGTAATTTGGACATGGTTTCACAATTCAGGTGTCTCCGGGAGGTGTTTAGTATGACGGATCAGCGATCGTTAGTCGCTTGCCAAGGCAGCAGTTCCCTTATCAACCGTTTCATTGGAGTGCTTCCTTGAGTGCTTAAGCCACTTGGTGGGCGCTCTACAATATTTGCAATGTCACTGAATACTGCATTGTATATCAGGTCAGGTCAGGTCAGGTATGGGAGCATGCGCCAGTGCAGCTCGTCGCTGCGTCCACTTTCCACCGGTACTCCAGGGGCCTCCGTCTGGCCATTCTCCAGGCAGATGCCTGGCCCATCCCCATCTACTTGAGATGCCGATAAACCTGCTGCAATCACAAGGCACGTGGTCAGCCCATTGACCTCCTCCACTCATGAGACTCCCCGATGAGAGAATCTGGTGAGCAGGATCAGCAACAGGAAAACGAGCCACATGTCCATGCAGCCGCAGCTGACGCTCATTGACTATGCAGGAAACAAATCTCATTTGAGTCTCTTTCAGCAACCGCTCGTTGGACACAAGGTCCGACCAGCGATAGCCAAGGATTCTCTGAAGAGACCTGGTACCAAGGAATTAAGTTTCCGTCTCAGATCCTTGGTCAGAGTCCAAGTCTCACATACATAGAGCAAGATTGGAAGCACCAAGGACCTGAAGACTCAGACTTTCGTCCTCCCACACAGGTACCCGCAGCGCCACACCCCATTATCCAGTGAATCCATGACTCCCCAGGCCCATCCCAGACGTCTATTGACCTCTGACTCACAGCCAGCTGAGACATGAATATCACTGCCAAGGTCAGTGAATTTCTCCACGACCTCAACATCCTCATCACAAAAAGGCACAGACAGGACAGCAGCATCCAAGATGTCATTGAAAGCCTGGATCTTAGTTTTGACCCAGGAAACCCATAATCCCAGCGGCTCCGACTTCTCATTCAGCACCTCGAGGGCCCCAAAAGGATATCCAAAGTCTCCACAAAGATGACTGCATCATCTGCGAAATCAAGGTCAGAGATATTGACATTCCCAAACGATGCACCACTGCTTGAACTCTCTGACATCCTCCCGATAATCCTGTCCATACAAGTGCTGAAAAGTGTGGGGGCCAGTACACACCACTGACGAACTCCAGTAACAACTGGAAATATGTCAGAGATGGTACCACCACATCTCACAGCACTCTCAGTACCAGAGTAGGGTTCAGATATCAGATTTATCAGTTTTGGTGGCACCCCACGAAGACCAAGAATCTTCCAGAGGGCATCCCGATTCACTGAATCAAACACTTTAAAGAGATCAACATAAGCTGCAAGCAGCCCCTGCCAAAACTCTCATCTGTGTTCGGTGAGGACCCGAGGAGCAAGGATATGGTCAATCGTTGACCTCTGGTGTAAAGCCTGACTGCTCTGGACGCTGGTGCTCAAGCAGATGGTGGCAAACCCTATCAATAATTATCCGAGCAAAGACCTTGCCCGGCACTGAGAGCAGCATCACCCCTCGGTAGTTGTTGCAGTCTTGGCGATCACCCTTCCCTTTCCAGAGAGGGACAACAAAGCCCCTCTTCCAGTCAGTTGGGATGATGCCTGTGTTCCAGGCAGAGCAGAGAACTGCATGCAAAGACACAAGTGCAGCATTTCCACCAGCCTTGAGAAGATCAGCATGGATGCCACAGATCCCTGGAGCTTTACCCCATTTCAACCGGTTCACCGCAGCCTGTTTCCACAAGCGAAGGTGGACCACAGTTGATTGGAGGGTCAGCAACAGGGATTGTAACACCCCTGATGTCCAACTCGACAGCTGGTGGATCAGCCTGGTACAACCACTCAAAGTAACCGGCCCAGCGGGCCTTCACTTCGGACTCCTCTGTCAAGAGCCCACCCACAACCCTCTGCTCTAACTGCAATGCTCTGAGGGATGGGCTTGGATGAACGCAATGCAGGAATTCCCCTGTAAGCAGGATGAGAATCACTTGACCACAGGTGATGCTCTACTCCCTCACAGATTCCTCACACATAGGCCTCCTTGTCCACCCTTAGCGCACGTGCAGTTTTACACCTCAGCAACCTGAACAGCTCAGCTCTGCCATTCAGCCTGTCCCTGCGATTCTGGTCAATGGTATCCAGTGTCCCTTGAGAGACAAAATTCTTCTTTGCCCGATGGTGATTTCCAAGCATCCACTGGCAACATCAAGGACGGTGGTCTTTACGGCACTCCACAACTCTTCAGGACCTCTCAAAGCACCCAGACTCCCCAAATCTCCACTCAGCTTGCTCGCAAACTCCTTAGCTACCCTCTCATCCTTGAGCTTGCCAACATCCAGCCGAGGCTGGGATGGTACCATTCTCCTGGATTTAAGGTGCAACTTAAGAGTTGCTACAACAAGCTGGTGGTCAGTATTGAGGAACTGAGCACTCTGGTAGACCCTGTAGTTCTGGATCATCCTCCAGCGACCATCACCGAGGACATGGTCAATCTCCTTTGCCACACCGCCAGCGTTGGAATACCAAGTCCAGCGATGAGCTAGTGGGCACTGAAACCATGAACCGGCCACCCCAAGTCTATGACTTCTTGCAAAGTCAAGGAACTTAGTGCTATTCAGTTTCACAGTTCCTGACCCATGGGGACCAACACACGTCTCATAACCATCCCTATCAGTTCCAGTCGATGCATTGAAATCCCCCAAGACTAGAAGTGTATCTCATCACTTCTAGAAGACTAGAAGACTCGAGTGTGGTATGGAATGCGTCCTTCACGGTGAGATCACTTGCCTCAGTTGGAGCATAGACAGAGACCAGGGAAATGACACCCAAGGAATGACGAATCCTAAGTCTCATAATACGCTCGTTGACCAGTGTTACCTCAATTATCATTGTAGTCAGCTTATTGGACACAGCTACAGCAACTCCTTGGGTATGGTAACCATCAGAGCGACCAGACCAATAGTCGGTGTAACCACCCACCATGATCTCGCCGCAATCCGGTCTCCGAACTTCAGAGTGCTGCAACACCGATGTCCAAACGCTTGAGCTCAGATGATGACAGAGACAGGTGATCATCCTCTCTTAGGGATAGGACATTCCAGGCACCCTTCCGAAGGGACTGCCTCAGGTTACCCCAAGGAGACCGCACTCTGGTGGACGACACCTCAGCACCACTCTGACACACTCTCCCGCAATCTGACCCGGGAATGTTATCTCATGGTTTCCCTCCTATCATCAAAGATTGGGGGTCCCAAAGGCTGTGCCCCCAATCCCGTCATCCGGTGAGCTGCCCTGCGAAGGGAAGCTGCACAGGAGGTACTCCCACGGAGTGGGTTTTCAGATTTCTTTGCGTTTTTGTGTTTTGCAGAATGAAGGGTTTTACAGTGGCCGGAGTGCAAATCCTGCCACCAACCTCCTAAGAAGAAGTAACCCAACTGCAGGAGGACGTCCGCAGACACAGTTGGGCACTATGTGTGTTGTCTTTTGGATGGACGTTAAACTGGGCATCACATCTGCCAGAATCCCCCTCCCCTCTTTTCCTCCTCTCCCCCTCTGCACTCTCCCCTTCCCTCTCTCCCTTCCTCTTCCCCATCCACTTTCTCCCCTCCTCTCTCCCTTCTGCTCTCCCTCTAACATCCCCTGCCTCTCTCACCTCTCTCCCACCCCTATCCCTCTCCCCCTCCCCTCTCTCACCCCTCTGCCTCTCTCACCCCTCTCTCACCCTTATCCTTCTCTCTATGACCCTCTTCCTCTCTCTCTCTCTGACTCCTCCCCTCTCCCCTCCCTTTCCTCTTCCCGCCCTCTCTCCTCCTACGCTCCCCTCACCCTGGTTTCCCACCCCTCACCCTATGTTAAGGGGACTGTTAAGGACTGACGGTTTAGTTTTTAATTTTTATCTGCTTCCCCACAGGGTAACATGTACAAATCAGATTTGGAGGGAGCCGGCCGGAGGGTGCAAAGGTTGCTGCATGTGCGAGCATGCATGCATGCAGGCATGCCTTTTCTAGCAAGATAGCGTGGGTTTAAATTGCTCTCACCTGGTTTTATATAGAACCCGGCAGTTAAAAAGAAAATGTTGCTGTTTGGGTTTATTTTATCACCATTCCCTTCCCCTCCCCTCATGCTGCCTTCCCCTCCTCTTGCGCTCCCTTCCCTTCCCCTCTCCTCACACTCCTTTCCCTTCCCCTCCCCTCACACCACCTTCCTTCCCAATCATGCTGCCTTTCCTCCACTCCCCTCACACTGACCCTCCTCACCCTCTTCTCTTCCCCATTCTCCTCACTCCCACCCCCACTCCCGGAGTGTATAGTGACATTTGGTGAGGTGTCGCTCTCCCCACCCACCCCCCCAATTTCCTTGCTCTTCCCCCTTCCTAGCACCCCCTTCCTCACCTCTTCTAGCTCCCCCCTTGCTCCCCTCTCCCTCCCTTCTCCCCTCCATCGTCTCTCCCTCCCTTCTCTATCCCTCCCCTCCTTTCTCCCTCCTCTCTCCTTCCTCTCCCTCCTCTCTCCCTTTGCTCCTCTCTCCCTCTTCTTTCCCTCCCTCTTTCTCCCCCCCCCCCTTTAATACTCCCATCAGTAATGCGACGGGTTGTATTTGCTAATCTAATCTATTATTATCTTCTATAATAATAAAAGGCAGTGTGGGTGTGTGTGTGTGTGTGTGTGTGTGTGTGTGTGTGTGTGTGTGTGTGTGTGTGTGTGTGTGTGTTGTTGATTGGTGTCTACATATGCGGGCAGGTTTCAGAATGTGGAATGGTGTCCTCCCAGAGTGGGCTTAAAGTTTCTACCTTCATTTTGGTAAGGGGTCACGATTCATGGACCAAGCTGTGAAGTTTTCTGTTCTCAAAGTTTTGCGCCGAGGGCTCTCTTCGGGATCGTCACTGAGCCTCAGACAGCTTCTGACTGTTATAATATTATCATTTTTTATAATATTCCCAGGGAGGGTTTTTAATATCTCTGTAAGGTTCTTTATCATGATTCCTGCAGCTCCAACGATCACTGGTACAACTTTGGTATTCTTCACCTTCCAGGATCTTTTCACTTCATTCTTGAGGTCTTGGTATTTGGTCATTTTCTTGATTTCTGCATTGTTTAGTCCAAAATCACAACTATTAACACCTCACATAGCAATGCCTTCTTCTCTCTTTTTTGTACCTAGGTATGATATCTGGTCGCAGCGCTTTGTTTTCGATGTTCACGCCCGATGGGATCATTAGGTCGTACGTGGGTGGTACTTCCAGGTTTTTTCAGTCCATGCTTTTGGTTCATGTTCCCACATATTTTCCTTGAACTGGGTTATCAGAGTTTTTGCAGATGTGTCAGTGATTAAAATCACAAACACTGTTGTGTCGTTATGTATACAGCTGTTTTGACATGAGTTTTTCTTATTTGTCTTCGGCCATTAAAGGTCCCATGACCCTCAAAAGTTTCTGGTTATTTATATATTAACTTGACCTTCCTAGTGAAGAAATCACCCATGTTTCTTTTTTAAAATCAACAATGGGATAATTAGACCAATATTTCGAACATTTGTAGTGCTTTTCACAACTTGCTATGCCCCGCCCCTCAAAAAAGTTTAGTTCAGTGAACCGCAGGTCACGTGACCGTTGACGTCATCTCCAGAACACGACTTGCTCAGAGTGGATTGATTAGACGTCGCGCGCCGTATAAAGTACGTACAAACGTATTGTGCACATGTGTTTGCTATCTCACTGATCATCTTAATTCCTGTGATTGTTTCGCGGAAAATAAATTCTGCTTCTGAGCCATGTATGCACAACAATCACGAGGCAATTATTTATCCCTTTACTACGTTGTCATAGTCGTGTACAAATCCAATACATGTATGCAGAATAAAGGGCTATACCATGTCCACAACATATAAAATGTGACTGTTGAACCTTTCCATTAAAAAAGAAACTTACAGGGACATACAAGTAAAATACTAAAGATTAATATTGCATCATTTCAAGGTGCAAGGAGATAATTTTAAAATCAAACAATGTGAAAAACCTGCACCTATGTTTTGCAGCTTATTGAATTGTTCGTTGAAACCAGCCTGCTGGGATAGGTACGATTACATGCAAGCCAGGTATGGCTGCACTCGACATACATGGGTTTATTCTAGAGTGAAGGTACTGCTTCCATTGGCTTGCAATTCATTAACATTTAGCCAAAATGCTGTAATAAATGAACAGGGAAAAATATGTTTGCACAACTCTGAAAGACAAATTTATCTGTCCTATTACACGGCCTCATAGCCTTGGGACTCTTACGCATTGACTTATACATTGTGTGCATGCTAATACAAGTTACTTGTCAACTCTTGAGTCTAGACTAGTCCGATAAATCCGTCGTCCGTCCGACTAGTCCGATAAATCTGACGTGCTGTAGCTTTTTTTATTAATCTCTTTTCTTCATTGTTTTCTACTGGCGCTACATGACGACAGTAGGAATAAAATAAAAATGTAACAGAACGTCAGATTTATCGGACTACTCTAGACAATTGTGTCGCAAGGTGTGTTCTGCACACAAGTTTTCATCATATCCGGACAGCGAGATTGCTTCGTTTTATGCACGGAGAGATACGGCCGATGACATGGGCTGGCCTTGCTTGCGATTCATTCGCTGCGGAGCAACATGCCCACTGCGCTGTGCTGGTCACGTCACCTCACTAAAATATTTCTGAAATTGAGCAGTGTGCAAGTATAATTTACATTATTGAATTACGAATAGGATTTAGTCTAACCAGTTGTTATTGCCAAGTCTTCCTTCGATGTCCTCCCGATCATCATGAACTCCAGGAATTTCATCACCAGTTTCCTCTGCTTGTCCTGCTTCGGGTTCAAACTGGTAAGGCCGTATTCCATTTCTAGCTGCCTGAACTTCACCTCTCGTGACTACGCTATCTGACAAAATTCTCCATCTGATTCAGACCAAAATCCTTCATTTCTCTCACACTCACTGTCGCTACCAGAAAAATCAATAGTCCTGGGGCTGATTCCAAAATTTTGAGTTTTGCTGCACCTCCCTGCCAACATAGGTTTGATGGTTTTTCATGTTATATCGTCTATAGACATCTGATTTCAAAACATTACCCCTTTCAAAAAGTGTCCAAATGACCCATTGCAAGCCATTTCATATAGTGATACGTTTTGGGAAAACCTGACATTTTTTGCAGTATTGAGTGTTGTAGCATTCGTATAGGACAATATTTTTGGCTTCAGGAAGCATTTTGTATTGTGCTGAGGCATTGTAACTTTACTAAACCTGCATGGACGTTTATCGAAACCCTGAAAAACATGTTTATTACTGAATAATACACATATTAACCCTATTTTACACGGGGGGGGGGGGGGTGGGGGCATATTTGTTTTCTGACTATACCGTCGCGACGGTTAGAGGTATGACTTTGAAACTTGGTGACGTTTATCCTATGTCATTTCTAAAAACGTGTACCAAATTTGGGAGCAATTTGTCTAAGGGGGGAGGGGGGTGGGGTTCTTCCTCTAAAACTTACCTACTAAAAACACGGAATTTCGCCAAAATTAATTATTCTTGACGTCAGAATTAGCTCATTGTTGAGGCAATAATTAAAATGAGTTCATTTTTATAAAATAAGCATGTGGCAGTGGAAACTGGCCAAGTTTCAGGTTTCTAGCACGTTCCCATGTCATTTCAGACCCCGTGTAAAATAAGGTTAAAAGACCTATAGACTAAGCAAAATCTTACTTACCTGATAAGAAAAACTGGATTCATATGAATTGTTCAATGTCCTATTCGTCATCTGTCTCATCGTCGGATTCCAGTGGATCAACGAGAGTTTCTTTGGAATTCCCGCACTGGTCAGGCTTGCATCTGCATGCTCTGGTGCAACTTAGTTGATTCTGTCTGCAGGAGCACCTCCGGTCAGCACAACGCAGACACCGGCAGCTAACACATTCCATGACAGACGTCGGGGCAGGAGAAACATCTAACCATTTGATGGTGATCTCGTTCCTGGCTACATCCCAGCCATGACCATGTGGAGTGGGTACATGTGGGCAGTTCTCGAGACATCTTCTCCAAATGGCAGCCTGGTAATTGGCACGACGTAGGTGGAACTCGGCTGCATTTTGACGGGGCGGAAGTCTGCATGGGTCTGTGGTATGCGCGCCAAACATCTCATCCCTCAGTTCGTTGACTCCACTGTGCTGATTCTTCCCATACAGGGCGCAGATGGCCTCTTCTCCTCTGGTGAGTTCTGCTATGAACAGACTGAACGACTGCCCAAAGCTGTTCATAGTGGCTCTAAATTCATTTTCGATCTTTAGAAGTTTGAGTCCTGACAGCTTTCCGCACCCAGTGAAGGCACTGGTCGAGTCACAGCCACTGAAGGCATGGTAACCTGGGAGAGCAGAGCAGATATCGCGTCCCAGGGTATGTGCCATAGCTGTAAGATCAAGGTAGCGGGTCCGCTGTTGTGTGCTGGTGCGAAAGATGAGCTGCGAGCTAATACGATGGCAGACTGAAAGGGCAATGACTGCAACATCACTGTCTGGGGACTTGATGATCACAGCAGGAGCTCCGTGATCAGCTGCATGGGCTGCGTGAAGCAAAAGCCTGGTGTCTGCCTCTTCGTGTGTGCGTCTCAGTTCAGCCACTTCTGCCTTCAGGACTTCTGTTAGTTGGTCATTGGCCTTCAACCTGAAGCACCTCTCTCCAACTGTCACGAACAGTGCTTGTTGGCCCAGCTGCGCAGCATACTCTGGCTTGGACCACTCATTCAGGAGGAATTCTCTCAGGGCACATTTGAAGGATCCACTCATCAGAGACTTGTTCAGCTGCTGGTCAATCTTCTGTGTTCCTGTGTGGATCTTGGTTTCAAGGCTCTCCATACCAGCATCGCTTCTCAGGTTGCGCTCCGCGATCTTAATGGATATATCAGGGTATGTGTCAACTACCCAGTCTTTGCGCGCACCAGCTTGATAACCAGATGTGATGGTGTTGAAGAGTGAAGAGGCCAGTTGAGAGTATGTCATGTTTGGTGCCGTTTTTGCTGAATGGATGATGGCCATTGCGTCAAGCACCCAGGTAGCATCTGGGGGGATACTTGTCAGCAGTTGCACATTGTCTTTTAGTGCTCTGAGCAATTTAGCCTTGACTGTCTTCACTGGACTTCCATCTGGTGTGGCGATTGAGAGTGGGAGCGGTCCAAGTGGGTAACTCAGAAGCTTCTCCATAGATAGTTCACGGCTTTGACCAATCAAACGAGATGGCCAAACATGTTTCTTGTTGACTTCAGGACGCTGACGTGCGATGTGTCATGCCCCAGTCTCTTCTTCTTCATGGATGCGAACGTCTTCAGCTGCAGTTGTGGTAGAGTAGCGTAGAAGTCTTTGGTTCCATCTTTCCCTAATCTGTCTGCTGCAAATGTCCTCAGTGATCCTACGCCTCTTTGACGAGCATCCAAAAGGTCGCGCTTTACATCTTCGGTTGCCACGTGTCCAGAAGCCAAATGGCACAGCTGCTCGTCAGATTGGAAAGGGTTTATCCAGTTCTCAATACATGCCGTGATACTCTGCACCGAATGCAATTCACACTGAATAAGCACCAGACACTATTTGCAACGGTCAACATCAAGAAATATTCTAGAATGCGAATTTCTATAATAGTTTATGATGTTAGTGACAAAACATCGTATTTTGTCATAATTTAAACAAAATTTTGATAATTTTCGCACAATTTTTTATCATTTTCACACATTTTTAAAAATCATTTTCACACAATCTTTGCATTATTTTCGCACAATTTCGAGCGAAAATATCTCCTAAAACAAAATCAAACACCTGGATTTCTATTTAATGTGTCTATGTGCACTCTGAGCAAACCTAACTGCAATGTAATATGCCCACCCATCCCTAGCACAAAAAACCTATTTTAGCGGTAAAGCGGTATACCTGGTATCAAAGATGCCCCCAAAAACTTCGAATGGACACTTTTTAGAAGGGGTAATGTTTTAAAATCATCACCTTATAGATCAATAAACAAGAAAAACACATAAAACCTATGTTGGCAGGGGGGTGCAGTAAACTTTCATTTTAGGCCCCTTCTGAGAATCAGCCCCAGGACTACAAAGTCCATGTCATCCATTATTCAAAACCAAATGTTTGATTTTTTTTTTAAAGCAGAAATGAACGAAACGTTTGAGTCGACCAATCCAATGTGGAAACACACAGGAAGCCAAGACAATCACGTAGACCACCAACCCGAGCAATTTACATGCAGCCTTTGTTGTTCTGGAGATGACGTCATGGGGTTACGCGTCGTTCAGTATATTTTGGCAGAATTTTTAGGGCCGTTCCCTAAGAGGTTTGTTTTTTTAATTTTACATTTTACAGAACGAGTATTGTGAAATAACATTGTCAGATCAGAAATCACGATGAAAAACTCCGATAGGAAAGATATATATATATATATATATATATATATATATATATATATATATATATATATATATATATATATATATATATATATATATATTATATATATATATTATATATATATATATATATATATATATATATATATATATATTATATATTTTATATTATATATATATATATATATATATATTATATATTTTATATTATATATATATATATATATATTATATATTTTATATTATATATATATATATATATATATATATATATATATATATATATATATATATATATATATATATATATATATATATTATATATTTTATATTATTTATATATATATATATATATATATATATATATATATATATATGTATATATTGTTGCGGTTGAGGAAATTCGCAAACCACCATTCAGGTCCCGTAGGTGAGATATCTCTGTAAGTACATGTGTAGTTAGCCCCAAACCCGTTGTTTAGAGGGAATAAATGTGATTCATTCGGGCTGCAACCCTTTGAGATAGCCGTTTTTCTGTTCTATCTTTATTTTGAACCAACCACGTCTCAACCGCCATCACACAACAACCACCAACCACAACGCCGCTTCACAACAACAACAACGCCAACAGCCACGATCTTTACCTTCACAACTTGCTCCCGCAAACATCGCATCACCGCCATTCCAAACGGCACCATGGCCATAAACCACCACCTTAAACCCTCCACCACCTTCACCTCTCCTTCTGCGGCCATTCCCGCACCACTTGTGAGCACTGAGCGTCGGGCTGTCCTGGGCTCGTACAAGGTGCGCGCCGAACCGCGAGTGCAAAATGCGGCCTTTCCGAGGAGAATTTGGATCAGGAATGATGCACGCCCACTTCTGATCCGTCCAATCAGTAAGCGCGGGGCGGTTTGGCCCCGCCTCCAGGCGCGTCGGAGTAGAATCGAGATATGCAAATTCTAGGATCAGGGGAGATTCACGCCCCCTTTTCCTCCGTCCAATGGGCGAGCGTGGCTCCACCCCCAAGCTCGTTCTGATCCAGAAATTTGCATATGGGTTCTCCTGCCGGCATATAAAGCGCCGAGCGCAGGGCGAATTTGGGCAGTCTGTCGGGGTTCGGAGTCTGTCGGGGAGCTGCAGAGAGAGGAAGCCTGGAGCTTGGAGCACGGTCGAGTCGGTTTGAACGCAGAGTCGGCCTTGGAGAAGCGGGGAGTGGAGTCGGGAGGCGAGGGCGTACAGGTGGTTTGCTGCAGTCGGCTGAGGAGAATGGGGAAAGAGACCGAGTAGCTCGGGTCCGAGGCAAGGAAGACAGCGGTCGGCGACGAGCTCGTGGTGGAATCGCTCGTCGCGGGACCCAAGCAAGCCAGCTATCTTCTTTCCCCAGAGCATCAACAATTCCCCCCCCTTTTTCCCCCCGCGCTGAGATAGTGCGAAAAGGGGCCCCGTTCCCACCCCACTCCAAGCAGTGCCAATGAAACCCGCGAAGAAGCACGAAGTCGGGGCACCGCCGCGCCGCCACATTGCGGCTCATCACGAAGACACGGGTAGAATCCACCCGGTCTCGCGGACCTGACCGCTCTTTCAGGTCCCGCGCAAATATTGGCCCACAGGCCCCGTCTGCCCTCTTGCCTTTGAGGGTGGCCTTTTCTTTTACTTTTGAGTAAATGTGTTGTTGGCACCGTCTGTAAAGTAAAACTGTGTAAGTGTTGCCGTGTGCATGCGTAGTCGGTTGTAGATCTGCATTGTTGTGTTTCTTTTGTTGCAATTGCTGTAGGTGCATTCTGTTTAATTGTATATGTGTGCTCTCCGCGTGCCGCGGAATAAATGTGTATCATGTTGAACTGTTTTCCTGTTTCGCTTCGTCTTTTCTTCAATTGAATCTCCATCTTGCTTCACGTAAAGGGTTGGTAGTGGGCTTAATACGCCCGATAATTAATTGGAACCGTCGAGGCCGACGATAACACCGCTCGGTTATCCCGATAGTACGGAACGGGTCGCTTAAGTGGCCCGTGTCCGGAGTCGACCTGCGGCGAGGTGCGATCGCCCGGTCTACCCTCCGCGTGGATACTTAGGTAGGTCGAGTTTGGCGAACAACCCTATCCCACGCAGGGGGCCGATTGGCTCGATCGTGGTGAGGCTGAAAGGCCCACCCGTGACTAGCTCCCGGCGTTGGTCCGAGAGGGTCATGACAGAATTGTCCGTCCGGTGGGCGACGTGCCGCGATTCGAGTTACGTGGCCGTTCGCACGCCGGCGGGCGCGAATACGCAACACTGGTGTCAGGTCGTGGGACACAAACCCATCCCCCTCCTCGCGGCACTGGTGTCGGAGAGCGGGAAAACGGGCTCTCCTGTTTCCAGCTAAATTCACGGGAATCGGTCCAGGGGTAAGAGGAGCGACCCCCGATTCCCTCCAAATTACGAGCGATTTAAATTAACCCCCTACGAGAAATAAGATGGAGTCTCAAGGCAAGCGGGAGCCCGGCTTATTGGAAATGGATTTAGAATGTGTAGAATCCATGGTCCAGGATGAAATCCCTGTGCAGGAAATGTTGGTTGTGCAGGAACACGAACTCCCCCAACTGAACCCAGAGCCCGAAATAGGTGCGGCGGCGGCCGCGGTGTATGACACCTCCCCTCCCCTTCTCCGCCAAAACCCCCCAATCCTTGCCGAATCGGTTCAGCTGAGTGCGCCCGACATGGCCCAGCTATGCGCCATGCTGGCAGGAATCAGTGGGGACATGCACGAAATGAAAACGAAAATGGATACGAATACGCAACAAATGAAAAACGAAATAAAAGGCATGAACGAAAAGATGGATACAAACACAAACGAAATGAAGGCGAATTTGAAGGAAGAAATGAGAGAAATGCGGGGTGAGACGCAGAACATGGACCGAAGCCTGTAGGCGGGCATGAAGGCAATAACCGGGGAGCTCAAAATGGTGACGCCACGTGTGGGGACGAACGAGCTGGGAGGGAGTGCAACGGCTGTCAGGCCCGCGGTGGAGGCGGGTGAGGACAAAATAATTCGGGAGACGTGTTGGGCGAGGGTCGTGACGGTGACCGAGAGGGAAAAATTAAATGGGGAGACCAAAACGTGTGAGACGAGACACGAGGTGACGACAAAGGAAATAAAAATAGTGGAAACAAGGGAGGTGAAGAGGTGACCGAGTTGGCAGAGACACGGGAGATGGGAACGATAGAGGGAAGACTACACGATGAAGACGGGGTTAGAGACGCACACACACACACACACACACGAAGGTAGTGGAGGATAATGGGGGTGAGCTGGCGGACTCGGTAGAGACCCAGTGCGAGCAGTTGGATAGCCTCCTCCAGGAACGAGGGGAGGGAGTATGCCCCCTTGAAGCAAGTCACGACCAGGTGGGTTCGGTCGTGCTTTGCGAGGTCGAGGGGAGGAGTGCTGTGGGCATGTGCACGGAAAGCTTGGGGGGGTATAGAGGCCCCGGAGCCCCTTGTGGGGACACGAATCCCCAGTGTGGTTGTCCCGGTGTGTGTGGTGTCGAGGTGTGTGTTCACGAGTGTGGTGAAATGCGTGCTGCAAACCACGCATAGCGCGGGTGCAAGTGCGTGTGTAAGAGCGAGCGGGTGGGTGACAAAGACCCTGTGTGTGGATGAGACCCCAGGTGTGAGTGCGCCCCCGTGTGTGGAAGCGACCCCGTGTGTGAGTGGTGTGGTGGCAAGAGTGCCGAGGTGCGTGCTTCCTAGCACGCCGTATGTGGATGAGGCACCGCGGGTGAGTGCCCCCGCGTGTGTGAGTGTTATGGTTTGTGTAAGGGAAATGGCATGCGTGAGTGAGCAGCCGAGTGTGAGAGACAGCGTGTGCAAGGTCGCTGTGTGTAAGGGAGATGTCGGTCGGCATGCGTGAGCATGCAGCCGCGTCTCCCGGTGTGAATGTGAGTTTAATGGAGTGGAGTCTGTGCGTCGTGACACGCAGGTGTGCGTGGGTGGAATGGCGACGACAACGGCGACAGAGGGACAAAAGCCGAGTAGCGGCTGTAGAGGTTTTGAGCACCGTGCCGGGTGTGATGAATTGAAGGATGTGACACGTGATCACATGTCGCGCAGCTCGCACACGGGACAGATAAAACCGAGATTCCGCGCGCGGTCGGTGGGATTGTCCCTGGGGCATTGTCATTTACGGCGGTGGTTCACTTGGTGATCGTTGAATGGTAAGAATTGAGAGTATACCGGACTCCGTGCTAATTGCTGATTTATTTTGCGGTGATCGACTGCACGTATATACCTTGCTGCACATGTACTCCTTGCTGCACATGTATTTCTTGCTGCACATGTATTCCCTGATGTGTCTGTAGAAGCGGCTTCAATCAAGTGAAATAAAGCCTACACTCCGAAGGTTTTTCCCTCGCATTCATTTCACCGGGTTCACCCAGCAACGAGCGCGAGGTCCGTGCTGTGCAACGCACGAGGCCCCCACGTGCTCGCTTGCGGGAGTGAAGCCCGGTCCGGAAACGAGCGCGGTGAATGTTGCCGATCCCGCGACGGACAAAGTTTAGGCAGGATTTCGGATTTGGACTGGACGGGTTCTCCACGCGAGCGTGTGTCCAACGGGCAGAGCACATGTGTTCGCGTGGGGAACCCCTCGAGACGTGAGGCTTATGTTTTTTTTTATGCGCCGGGTGACGTCATGGTTGCGTGGTGGTTGGAATCCGGCAGGAGGGTGAATCCCTGCCGGATGGTACCGTCCAAGAGGGATGAGGGACGCGAACAGCTGCCATGACGTCACGCCACAGGTGCGCGGCTGTGAATTGCCGCGCTAGTGCACAGGTTGTGAGTTACCGCGCTGGTGCTGCGCGATGAAAAAACAAACAAACAAAAAAAAAACAGCAAGCCTCACTTTCGGGTGAACAGGATCCCTGGGCAAGGGGTGGAAGACCCCCTTGGCCTGGGCACAGGATGGAAACTAGCTAGGGGGAAGGGTTAGCTTAGTTAGACTGGCTCCATGGGGCAGGGGTAAGTCCTCATGGGGCCCGTGGAATGGATTAGGTGGAGGGATTGTTAGTTGAGATTTAGGTTGGGAAAGTGATTTTTGGATTTGAGGACAGAGACAGACTTTGAATGTGTAGTGGGGACGTAGATTAGCTACGTAGATTAAAAGGAACGTGCTAGAGTGTAAGGGATGACGTGGGAGCACGAGTTAGGTAGGGGATTTAGTGAGCAGGATGGCGGAGTTCAGCGGTGTGTGAGTTGAAGTGCGAAATGAATGGAAGCATGAGTGAGTGAGGCCAGCGGGTCTGTGTGAATGGAGCGAATGGGGAATGCACGGTGCGATGAGTGATTGGGGGAGAAGTGATTCCTGCCCAAGGGACCCCGGGGTCAGTGTAGACTGAGTTAGGGGGTTTGTTAAATTGACAAAATGGAAGTCGTTTTGCTGTTGGTGGGAGTGTAGGCTCGAAACCCGTTTGGAGGGGTGCAGGAGCCCTGTTGACGGGCTGGGAGCGTGGCTGCGAAAGGTGAGTATCGCTGAGTGGGTACCCCGGGCACCAGGCTAGTCGGCCGTAGTAGGCCAAGGGCCCATGGGGGGCCGGGATAGCGTAGTGGGCACGGGTGCGCCCGCTTGGTGCGGGGGCCCGGGGCGCCGTTAGCCGCATGGGCAGTGTTGTGGGCACGGGTGACCCTCGGAAAGGGGCCCGGGAAGCCAGCCTGCCACGTGTGCGTTTCAGGGGAGGTGCCATGGGGGGCACTCCCCGGTGTTGAGGGAGCTGGTAGGCTCGGAGGCAGTGTAGTGCCTGGGGGTGCCATAGCTGAAGATTCGGCAGAGGGATAGTGCCTGCCAAGAAGAGCCACGCGTCCCAGCCATGAGACCGTGTGAGGGCACGGAAAGAAAATTGGGGGGCAAGGCCCGAAATTTTGAGGACACCAACACAGGCGACGGGAATCTGGGTTGTTAGAACCAATAGTTTAAGCGAGAGGCGCTTGTTGAAAGTCTCGACGTAGTTTAACAGTTAAATGGTTAGGGTAGATTAGGAGATGTACCCCTCCGCACCATCCATCCCTTCGCTCTCGTTGTGGGCCGCTGGACCCACTTTGTGTTCTGGATCGCTGAAGTCTGGGGAGGCCATTTTGAGGCTTCATTGGGCCTCGACACAGGACGCCAGCTCTCCCTTGTTTCCCTCCGGGAAGGGAACGTAGGGGTTGGGAGTAGGCTAGGGGATGATAGGTTAGCCGAACAGAGACGATAAAGGGGGTTTGGGGACGAATTATAGTGGGAGAAAAAAAATAATTAATTAATTGGGGCAAAATTGGTTTTGGACAAATTAAGGGAGTGGGTATGGACAGTGACAGGCAAAGGCGACAGGTTGGGAGGGAGACCGTAGGGTAGGTCCGAGCCCGCCTTCTGAGTGGCCAGCACCACCGCACTCCCTCCACCAACCTGCACTGCACGGCAAAGGCTGGCCAGCTTCATCTGCTGGCTGTGTTGCTGTAAGGCTGGCCAGCTTCATCTGCTGGCTGTGTTGCTGCAAGGCCTGTGCCGGCCCACTTCATCTGCCGGCTGTGTTTTGCTGCGAGGCCTGGACCGGCCGGATCGTCTGCAGCTGTTTACTGCAAGGCCTGTGCCGGCCAGTTCGTCTGCCGGCTGTGTTTGCCTGCAATGGCCTTGTTCTGCAGGCTGTAGTTGCCTGATCACCTTTGCCATGCCATGCCCACTGCCCCTGTTCACCAGCCCCATTCAATTTTTGCTTTGCCCCCCCCCCCCCCCGTTCATTGCCATGTGCGCCAGGATCAGAAAGCAACAGTTTGCAAGCTGCGAGAACTGCCCTGTTGGCAGCTACAACACGGGCCTGCAGTGGCGGCCCGTGCACCGTGTTTGCGTCCATCCATTCATCCATCCATCCGTTGTGCTCATTGCGTGTGCCACTTGAGCTGGCACGGAGACTGCGTTTGTGCAGCCCATGCACCGTTGTGGTTCACTGCGTTCAGTTCAAAAGGGAAGGCCTTGGACTGCGTGTGAGCAGCCGGCCACGTTCCCTGTCACCTGCATTGCTTGAGCCAGAGACTGCATTCGAGCAGCCTGGCTCCCTGCAAACTGCTTTCTTTTTGCAGAGTCCATTGATCCTGGGCCATGGTTTAGTCTAAAATTTGTAAGTTAAGGTTAAGATGTACTGTAAATATGAGTGCGCCCCCGGCATGTCTGCCTTAGCGCCGGCAATTTTATTTAAGTCGTCCGTGTGAGTGGGTTTATTTAGGTAGTTACTCAGCCCTCAGGTTATTTATTTTGGGGACATGAATACCATGAATGTCGCACTCAGGGATCCATAGGTAAAACGTACTAGGGGAGAACTACACATGATGGCACACGAATATTTGAAGACTCGGGATGAGTCTGTAAAAAGGGGAGGGGGTAGTGTTGCGGATGAGGAAATTCGCAAACCACCATTCAGGTCCCGTAGGTGAGATATCTCTGTAAGTGCATGTGTAGTTAGCCCCAAACCCGTTGTTTAGAGGGAATAAATGTGATTCATTCGGGCTGCGACCTTTTGAGATGGCCATTTTTCTGTTCTATCTTTATTTTGAACCAACCACGTCTCAACCACTATCACACAACAACCACCAACCACAATGCCGCTTCACAACAACAACAACGCCAACAGCCACGATCTTTACCTTCACAACTCGCTCCCGCAAACATCGTATCACCGCCATTCCAAACGGCACCATGGCCATAAACCACCACCTTAAACCCTCCACCACCTTCACCTCTCCTTCTGCGGCCATTCCCGCACCACTTGTGAGCACCGAGCGTCGGGCTGTCCTGGGCTCGTACAAGGTGCGCGCCGAACCGCGAGTGCAAAATGCAGCCTTTCCGAGGAGAATTCGGATCAGGAATGATACATGCCCACTTCTGATCCGTCCAATCAGCAAGCGCGGGGTGGTTTGGCTCCACCTTCAGGCGCGTCGGATTAGAATCGAGATATGCAAATTCAAGGATCAGGGGAGATTCACGCCCCCTTTTCCTCCGTCCAATGGGCGAGCGTGGCTCCACCCCCAATCTCGTTCTGATCCAGAAATTTGCATATGGGTTCTCCTGCCGGCCTATAAAGCGCCGAGCGCAGGGTGAATTTGGGCAGTCTGTCGGGGAGCTGCAGAGAGAGGAAGCCTGGAGCTTGGAGCGTGTTCGAGTTGGTTTGAGCGCAGAGTCGGCCTTGGAGGAGCGGGGAGTAGAGTCGGGAGGCGAGGGCGTACAGGTGGTTTGCTGCAGTCGGCTGAGGAGAATGGGGGAAGAGACCGAGTAGCTCGGGTCCGAGGCAAGGAAGACGGCGGTCGGCGACGAGCTCGCGGTGGAATCGCTCGTCGCGGGACCCAAGCAAGCCAGCTATCCTCTTTCCCCAGAGCATCAACAATTCCCCCCACCCTTTTTCCCCCCGCGCTGAGATAGTGCGAAAAGGGGGCCCCGTTCCCACCCCACTCCAAGCAGTGCCAACGAAACCCACGAAGGAGCACGAAGTCGGGGCACCGCCGCGCCGCCACATTTGCGGCTCATCACGAAGACACGGGTAGGATCCACCCGGTCTCGCGGACCTGACTGCTCTTTCAGGTTCCGCGCAAATATTGGCCCACAGGCCCAGTCTGCCCCTTTGCCTTTGAGGGTGGCCTTTTCTTTTACTTTTGAGTAAATGTGTTGTTGGTGCCGTCTGTAAAGTAAAACTGTGTAAGTGTTGCCGTGTGCGCGCGTAGTCGGTTGTAGATCTGCATTGTTGTGTTTCTTTTGTTGCAATTGCTGTAGGTGCATTCTGTTTAATTGTATATGTGTGCTCTCCGCGTGCCGCGGAATAAATGTGCATCATGTTGAACTGTTTTCCCGTTTCGCTTCGTCTTTTCTTTAATTGAATCTCCATCTTGCTTCACGTAAAGGGTTGGTAGTGGGCTTAATATGCCCGATAATTAATCGGAACCGTCAAGGCCGACGATAACACCACTCGGTTATCCCAATAGTACCGAACGGGTCGCTTAAGTGGCCCGTGTCCGGAGTCGACCTGCGGCGAGGTGTGATCGCCCGGTCTACCC
>NC_140964.1:28334942-28337442 GCF_056783735.1 Eptatretus burgeri
GGAACGCCTCTTTTCGGGAACCTTCTCGAAGGGAGGTGGAGCCGAAAACGGGGAGGAGCGAAGGGCGGAGCCCCGCGCTAAATAAGGCGGACCGCGTGCGGGGCTCACTGTCTCTGTCGGGGTCGAGTGCTCCTCTCTCTTGGTGGCCAGGGTCGAGCTCGCGCTATCTCTCTCACTCTCTCTCTCTCTCTCTCTCTCTCTCTCTCTCTCTCTCTCTCTCTCTCTCTCTCTCTCTCTCTCTCTCTCTCTCTCTCTCTCTCTCTGTCTGGGTCGTTGACGTCACTCTCTCCCTGGTCCATGAGCTCTCTGTCTGGGTCGTCGACATCATTCTCTCTCTGGTCCTGAAGCCCCTTCTGCCCTTCAGTCTTTCCTTGTTCGGTCATGGGTCGTGAAAGCACCAGCAGCAACGCCGGAGAGAGCTCGCTGACCACGCCAGGGGCCCGAGGTCAGGCGCGGCTACGCAAGGACGTGGGGAGTCGACGTCGTGACCTGCCCACCATCGCGCCACGAGGGCGCGGGTAAGTCCGATCGGTCTCACGGGACCCGTTCGGTCCTCCAGGTCCCGTGCCATAAAGGTTTACGAACCCCGTCTACTTCCCTGCCTATGGGGAGGGTTTTTTTTTCTTTGCTTTTGCATGACTGCTGTGGCGCCGTGTCCCTATAAGTAGACCTGTGTAAGTGACTGTACATTTCTCGTATTCGGTGGTAACGCTTTCTATTTGTTTCGTGTACATTGCATGACTGCCTTGCTTCTGAATACGTGTGTGTTATAATAAATGTCCTTGTGTGAAATGCATCCCGTTCGTCATCTTTTTCCCTTTTGAAAGTGCCATCTTGAATCACGGAATAAATTAGTAGTGGGTTTTGAACACCCGGCTAAAGAAGAGAATCTGATCTGTCGAGGTTGGCGATAACACCGCTCGGTTATCATTGTAGCACGGAACGGACCGCTTAATCGGTTCGTGTCCAAGGCCGACCTGCGGCGAGGTACGATCGCCTGGTCGACTTCTCGCGCAGGTACTTAGGTAGGTCGAATTTGGTGAGTAACCCTATCTTGCGCAGGTGGGCAATTGGCATGATCGTGGTGAGGTTAAACCCCCACCCGTGACTGGCTCCTGGCGGTAGTTCCAGGAGGGTCACGACTGAATTGTCCGTCCGGTGGGCGACGCGGTTGCGATTGGAGTTATGCAATCGCTCGCACGCCAGGCGGGGCAGAATTCGTAACAATATATATATATATATATATATATATATATATATATATATATATATATATATATATATATATATATATATATATATATATGTAAGCCTGGTGTTGGCGCAGTGGTTAGGGCAGCAGCTTGGGATCCAAAAGGTCCTGAGTTCAAGCCCCGTTGGGCCACTGAATTAATACACCAGGGGGTTGACTCAGCCTGTCATCCTTCCGAGGTCGGCGAAATGAGTACCAGTATACTGGGCCGGTGTATACCCCGGTTAAAATAGGTGTACCATATCCCTGTGTCGTAAGAGGCGACCAGGGTTGCGTCAGGAAGGGCATCCGGCATAAAACATGTGCCAAATCACTATGCGGATCATACGGATGATCCGCTGTGGCGACCCCTAACGGGAGCAGCCGAAAGAAGAAGAAGAAGAGCAGAAGATATATATATATATATATATATATATATATATATATATATATATATATATATATGTATATATGTATATATATGTATATATGTATATATATATGTATATATATATGTATATATATGTATATATATATATATATATATATATATATATATGTATATGTATATATATATATATATATATATATATATATATATATATATATATATATATGTGTATATTGTTACGGCTGTGGAAATTCGCAGAGCACCATTTCGGTCCTTAGATCAGTTATATCGATAAGTGTGTGTTCAGATAGATTTCCGCACCGATGTCAAATGGTATTATTCGTGTAACCGGGCTGTGAATCTTTGAGTTTGCCGTTTTTCTTTTACTATCGTTATTTTGGACCAACCGACATTACTACCACCATAAAGCGCCACCAACCACAACAACCATGATCACCACAACCACCTTCTCGTCAACCGCCAAAATCCCCACAGATAACGAACAGCCGCCTTCACAACAACCACCTTAACCACCACCGCCCAACCACACCACCCTCACGGCCACCACAAACGCCAGCCATACCACCCTCATGACCACCACAAATGCTAGCCACACCACCATTAAGACCACCACAAAACGCCAGCCACACCACCATAACGCCAACCAGACCCCCACCGCATTTCCACCTCAGCACAGTTGCGAGAAGCCTGGCATTCATCGGGGGGAGAACGGACGATGGCCTCACTCCTCCCCCCAACGACAAACATGTGCGGAAAAGACGAAAGCTATGAAGACATAAAAGAAAGGCCCCGATTCGGCAAGGAAAATGCCCTGCTTCTGGAAGCTTTGCGCGCGTGCTGGAAGAGGGGGGGGGGCG
>NC_140964.1:28342442-28399942 GCF_056783735.1 Eptatretus burgeri
TCTTCATGTTGTTAAATCAGTTTGTTTTCCTAAGCTTTGTATAATTATCCAATTTCCTTCTTTTTTTGTCATATAAACTATTGCTTCACCATCATATCATTTTCTATTCCCGAAATCGTGTATTTGTTGTTTGCTAATTGTGCGTCCACATATCTCCTGATTCTTACCAAGAGGATAATATTCTCCTTTACGAGACTGATTAAAATCGTGTAAGTCTTCTAGGTTTAATGAAAAAGACCAATTATATCCTAAATCAAGCATATTATACCTCCATTTCTCTATTCTCATATTAACTATACTTCCTTCTTTATAAAATTCAATACTAAGCAGATAATTGAATTGAATAATAAAAGGTGAATGGTTTGTTGAACCAGGTGTTGTGGTTGTAAATTCGACTTGTTTAACAAAACGTGCTGTTTTATTTAAGGATATATATTGTGATAAATCACCTAATCTCACCAAGTCATTCGCGTCAGTCGGGCTTGGATAATTTATTATTTTTAAGAATTTTTCATATTAATATTTTTTGCTATACTATATTTCTGTCATTCAGCCTGTGCCTTTGCGTAATAATTTGAGAAATCAATATCCAGTTCTTGGGATACACCAAAGAAAGAACCATCTTTTCCAACAAAAGTCATTTATATTAGATTAAAAATAATATCATAAAAAATTATATTTGTTGAGTTGAAATAACACATACAGACATAATTGACCACAAAACTAGGAATGTAATTATTGGACTTGAAATGTTTGATAAACACCATTCTGAAAGAATTTTCTTGCTTCAACAGGTGGTGGAAGACCATAACTATCAAAATAATATTTGTCTTGACTATTAAAAATACAAACCCAATGAGAACCATTCCCATTATTATCTTCTCAGTTCATAATGATATTCTTTGTATTTTTAAACAAGATTGTTAACTCATCTCTCATACATATAACCACATTATCAATTTTTAATTTCTTGCAATATTTGGCAAGTTCGAAATTTGATGTTTTATTCTTTCCAAATTCTTAAAACCACTCATCAATGCTCATTTATTGATGAGAAAGATATAATCCATTACCACTTTTAATCCATTTTAGACCTGCTTGTGCAACAGAAGAAAGCATATCTCCAACCAACAATCTCGTTTTATCAGGTAGGCTTTCAAGTTTTTCATCAAAATGTACAATTACATCACTTCCACTAATTTGCTTCTCCAACTCTTTGTTATGTCTTTCCAACTCTTTTTGAGTCCAGAGTTGAGCCTTCCTTTCATTGGCAGTTTTCACACCTGCTGAAATACCACCCGTCAATGCTCCAGCCGCACTTAAACCAGCAAATAAAGGAATTAGAAATGGGAAAAATCCTCCACTCATCTCTATTATTGAATATTTCTTCAACATTGGTTTTGTCATTTTAATTTTCAGTGAGCCAGTATCGTTCAAGATTTTCACCTGTTCTCTTGTGAGCAAAACATCAATTCTTACTGCTCCTTTTCTCTGAATTGTATTAATGTTAATCATACAAGTCTTTTGATTTTGAATACAAGATGATAGTTTATGAAGATTGATTTCATTAACATATCCCCCAGTTGACACTTTACTACTCATTCATTTATAAAAAAAAAAATTATGTGAGACGAATCATAACATCATTATCTGTATTAATCTGTAATTCTGTTTCTTCCAAAAGCAAACAATATGTATCAACTTTTCACTCTGTCCTCTTACAACGTAAAGGGAAGTATCCACTCAATTAGAGTTTATAGTTTCCTTTCGAACACTCAGGTCAATCGCATCGATTGTATACAGGCTTTCAAATGCTGTCATATCCAAAATGAGTTCTTTATTTCCATTGCTTTTACACACCTTTTGGTAAGACTTGTATTCTTCAGCATTATCATTTTTTTCCCAATTAATTTCCAATCTATCTCGGGGATAAAATGTTCCATCTAGAAAAACGTGAAGTTGCTTCACCTTAGCATTATCACTCAACACATTATTCTTATCAGTAGCAGTATCACCATCTTTTTTTTTAATGAACCACAGGTATCGTGGCTTTCCTTCCAGAACACCAAAATTCCACGTGTCAGAGATTTGGTTCAGTTTAATGTGTTGACATCTTCTTTTAAGGTATGATACATTGAGTGGTTTCTTTGAGTTAAGTCTTCCATTCAACATCTCTTCTGTTTTAAGATTAGGAGTATATTCACTAATATACCAACTAATTTCATCAATAACAAATTTATTCTGAGCACCAAAAGCATTAACAATGCCAAAAAGCAATCTATTTTCATTATCATTCCTTTGCAGTTGAAATCTAATTTTACGACCATACCGAACTTTATCATGACCATAAAATTGAAATATACCTTTAAGAGGAACTGCCACAGTAAAACTATTACCTGCTTTTGTATCATCATTATACATTCCTTTTCTTTGACTATATCCAGGGTCTGTGTTTGTTCCCATTGCCATATCAGGAATAAAACCTTCGACAGCCCCCTTTCCTATTCTATCACTAAATGAATATAGTGTAAATTTCATCATTTCAGATGTAGCAGAGACATAATCAACCGCTTCAACTTTTGTGTCCCAATGTATAAACGAACACTATCAATTTTCCTTTTCTTCATCATCAAAGTAGATTTGTTCAAATTAATCCTTTTCTTTAAATATTTCATCAAATTGTTGATTAACATTAATACGAGTTTAGTTTCTTCTTCACTAATACTTGTATCACTGCTTTTCATGTGTTTGAGTTACTTCATCAACATCAAAACCGAATGATAAAATCTTAACTCCATTACCACTCAGATGTTTAATAATTTGCCTCATTCCTTCTGGAATTGCTTCTAATATCCCAAGACCACCAGATTTTAGTTTCTTTAACTCACTCTTACAATGCAAATATTTTGTTGTCCCAAGAGAGACCTCCTCAATTTTTGTATTTTTTTTTTGTATACCTTGTCGAGGCTCGTGTGAGTGCTAACGCAGAATGCACAGCAAGGGGGGCATGAGACAAGAGGGGTGGGAATGGGAAGGACAAAACAGTGGGGAACAGAGACATTAGGAGATCTGTGGAAGGGAGAGGGATGGGGTGGGGAACATGGGGAATACAAGATGGACATTACAGGGACTTTCAGGAAGGAAAGCAGGGAATTTGAAGGAGGTGGGCTTGGGTGGATTATCGGGGGTAGAAAAGATCGAGGATTTGGATTGGGACTGATAAGAGGTGGTGGTGGTTTTGAAGGCCTGGAGGGAAGAATGGGATTGAATAGTGAGGGAGTTTATTCCAAAGGTGGGGAAAAAGAGGAATGAAAGAGTAAAGGTGAGCAGTGATTCATGATTCTGGTAGTTTTACTAGAAGGGGGTTGTTGGAGGACCTTGAGCGCCCTGCGGAAATGTGGTGGGGACAAATCGCAGAGAGCAGGGGGAGCGAGGCTGGAGAGGAGATGGTAGAAGACAGAAAGACCACCGACCAGTCTGCGGTGAGAGAGTGAGAGGTCAAAAGACTCGGCCTCATTGCGGGAGATGCCAATGATCCGAAGTGCCTTGGTTTCCGCAGCGTGAAGCCGAGAAAGGTGGGAGGTAGGAGCACCAGCCCAGAGGGGAGAGCAGTACTCCATCAGGCTGCGAACAAAAGCTTTGTTTAGTGGTCAGGAGCTCAGGTGGGCCGAGGAAGGACTTTGCACGATGGAGGATTCCCAGTCAGCGACTGGCTTTGGAGGTGAGGTTTGAAATGTAGCTTTCCCAGGAAAGCTCATGACAGATAGTGAGACCCAGAAGCTTGAAAGAAAGGATTTCTTCCAGAGGATTGTTGAGAAAGTGGATGGGGGTTTTTTTCTAAACGATCCTTTCGGAGAGACATAGTGAGAGTATGAGATTTATCCGGATTGAAAGACATGTTCCATGTGTTGGACCAGTTTTTGATTTTACCCAGATCTGCAGTGAGCGAAGAAGCTGCTGCTTGCCGGTCTGAGGGACGACCAATGGTACGGCAGAGGGGGAGTCATCAGCAAAGAGATAAAGAGGATTTTTCAGAGAGTCAGAGAGATCATTGATGAAAACCAGAAAAGGAACAGGGCCCAGAACGCTACCTTGAGGAACTCCAGCCTGGACAGGAAGAGGGGATGATGGAACTCCATTTAGGGCCACACGTTGACTGCGACAGGAGAGGAAGTCTGTGAGCCATGAGTGGAGATGGCCTTGGATACCATAGGAAGAGAGTTTGGTGAGCAGGGCAGGGTGCCAGACCATGTCAAAAGCATGTGATATGTCCAGGGATACGGCTCGGATTTCATGTCTGGAATTGAGGACCTCCATCCATTGTTGGGAGAGCAGAAGCAGCATATCCAGGGTAGAGTGACCTTGTCTGAAACCAAATTGATGATCGGAAATCAAGCCATTGGAGAAGAGGAAGGATTTAATGTCTGAGACGATGATGGATTCCATAACCTTGTTGATTATTGGGAGAAGTCTGATTGGTCTGTAGTTGCAGGGATCTGTTTTTGCACCTTTTTTATGCAGGACAGTAATGTTTGCCAATTTCCAAGCAGATGGCAGATGACCTTGAGCAAATAAGTGGGTGAATAGAACAGAGAAAGGGTGAGCAAGAGCAGAAAAGCAGGATTTTAGGACACGTGGGCTGATGCCGTCTGGACCGGTTGCAGAATCTGAGTCGAGGTTTGACAGCAAGCTCTCCACTTTGTCAGGAGAAAAGGACACAGAGTCCAGGGACAGTTGGGTGCGACTGGGTAAGTTTGGTAGAGAAAGCGATTGGTTTTGGACACAAGATTTAGCAGCAAACACTGAGTTTCGGCATTCAGCCTTTTCACGTTCACATGCAGGACAATTTGACCTTCTTTCCTCAATCATATATGTTCCTCTACTGAAATGAAGTAATAATCTTCACCTTCTACTTCTCCTGGTCGCATTGCTCTGGTTGTTGTTGATACAATACGAATCACATGGTGTTTTAAAAAAAAAAAATTTGCAATATTTTCATTTTTACTATTCAAAAACCTTGATTTATGAAATTTTTTTCCAGAAGCAGATTTATCCACAGATTAATAATAATCATTGCCATTTATATATGTAATTGTTTATAAAATAAAAAATACATCCCTTCATATCTCATCTTGTTTCAAAACAAGATATTTATATTTTTCAGTCGTGTGCTTCATATAATCCCCAAATTCTTTTTTCTACATAATGTAGAACAATTGTCTCTACAAAAATAGTTTATATCTATTGAATTTAACTCGAATAAAATAAAAGTATTAGCATTGTTTCTTATTGAGTGATGAGGGAGTTGAAAGTATGATTGACTAAGATAAATACAATTACAAGAAGAATGCCTCCCTCTTGTGTAGTAGCTATCTATTGCCGTTTCGTTTCTCTCATTAACACAATCATTAAAGATAACGAGGTTCTTTTTTGATTTATCTAAATCTTGGGGTGAAGGTATATCATCCGTATTATCACTAAGAATACAAGTTATAGGTTTTGATTTATTTTTGCATGTCTGTGTATCACAAAATAGTTGTATGATATCTTCAATGTTGTAATCATTTAGTTCTTTTTGAAGTTTAAATAAACCGATTATATCTTCTTTTTGAAGGCCCGCATTAAAACCTTGTGAGAGCAGTTGATACTCAGGTTGAAAACTTGACTTTGTAAAAATTATTAAATTATCATAATCTAAAAAGTTGGGAGTAAGGAGCATCTTTAAAAGCAGGCAGGTTATTCCACATCCACTTGAACCAACTATGAGACATCTTTATGATTTTGGAAGATTTTTATGATTGTTCAATTTTATCTTATTTTCCCAAATGGGTAAGAAATCCTTTATTTATTTATTTGGAAAACAGGTTATTTAATTTTTTATTGACTTTTTAGAAACTCTAAGTTTTATCTGAAGTTCAGGTTTAATTTCAAGATATAATCCATTATTGTATTTATACAATATCTTGTGTTGATATTTCCCTGAAAATGACAATCGTTAATAATATAAATCATCAATCCATGAAACATTACCATCATTTGTTTGGTCTCTTCTCTTGTAAAAAAAGGTGAATTATCACCCTTTAACATTCATTTCTCTTGTTAATCTTGTAAAGTAATTCATTTTTGATGTAATTTTGAAACAGTTATGTTCTTTTTTATATTTTTTCTTTTTTTTATTAATTCAAAGATAATCACAGAATATATATATATATATATATATATATATATATATATATATATATATATATATTTTTTTTTTATAGGCTTCTGACTGTGTTTAATCCCACTCCATCACATGCAGGACACTTCTCGAATTTGTCATATGGAGAATCAGGGAATTCAAGAGGCTTGAGATCTGGTATACTCCGTATTTATAAAGTAAAACTTTACTTCAAACAAAATTCATCTTCGGTACTTTCATTGGTGCTTTCACAATCATCAATAAAACTACTTTAATAACTATGGTTTGAATACAAACTTTCGGTATCATAACTGTCTTCTGTTCCAACAGAGATACTATCATCACCCTAATAATCCTCAAAATCTTCAGTTGAATAATGAGTCATATTTAATTAGTATAAGAAACATTACCATATTTATCTATACAAGCCGAAACCCCGTCACAGATGGATTCCGTTCATTCAACCACCCTCACCAGCTCATCCACACTTGAGGGACATGGACTGGACAGGGCGTGCTTTCCCCCGCCTACTCATCCCCCACCCCTGCCCCATTCCCTCCCACCTCCCACCCCGCGCGTTCAATTTGCTTACCCCCGCCCGAAAATTTAATTACCCCGGCCCCGCCCCTGCCTCTTCACTCCCCTCCCCCATCTCTTGATTCCCCGACCCACTTGCCCCCGGGCCCACGCCCCCCTGTTCACCCCCTCACACTCAACCCCGCCTAATTCACCCCAGCCCCGCCCACTCATCCCCTTCCCTATTCCCCCCGTCTCCCGCTTTCAATTTCTTACCCCCACCCAAAAATTTGCTTACCTTGCCCCCCCCGCCTCTTCACTCCCTGCCCAGTCTCTTCATCCCCCGCCCCCGCCTCTTCACTCCTCGCCCCCGTCTCAACGAAAAGTGTTTATTCTGCTTCAGAGTTGAAAGTTGATTATTGCCACTATGTGTGATGCACTCTTACAGGTACGAAGTTTCTTTCAGTCCAGGTCACAGTACCGAGAAAAACGTGATGCGACCGCTAGGAGGAGCACAAAATTGGTCCTTCAGTATTAATATATAGATACTTTTTTCAATAACAGATTGAACTACTCCATTTTTTATATTAAAGGTAATTTTAAAATGGTCCTTAACTACTATGAAAGAAATGTCATTTCACCTGATATATTAACATACTTTATTTCATAAAGATTTACATCTTTAGGGTTGTTGAAAAAAGTATACAAATTTCTCCTTGCATATTGCAGATGGTCTTATCTTTTCTTTCTAAAGCTTCATCCATTAGGTTTTTCTTTTTGTATACTTTTTCTTGTTTCATTGCTTTTTCTAATTAAATTTTGAATATATTGCCAGAAGGAGAGGAGAAACTTTTGTTAGAGCTACTTTAATTGATGTTCTTCCAGATATACTAAATGCCCTTCCACTGAAGGAAATTGAAAAACTCATTATTCGCCATAATTATTTTTATCCAATACCTGTTATATTTATCTTTATTCAATTTTACATCCTCGACATATTTCTCAGTGTCTTTTACAAATGTAGAGATCATTTCTAACTTGTCTTTTGTGTCTTGATACATTGTATTTATTAAGTAAAAAAAAGTTGGTGAATAAAGTGGTTTTAAGCACAGATTCACCTATAAATTAAATGGAATTTTCATCAAGAAAATTGTAGTTAAAGCAATGTTTTGCTGTATAAATATGATGAATACAATGTACTGTGACATTTGTAATCATGAATATAAATGTTATAAAAAAAACACCTTCAAACCAGCAAGCACATATTCAATCTTTTCAAACAAATATCTCCATTTGAACAAGAAACAAAACATTGTGAAAAATGTAATATTGATATTCTTAATTTTTTTTTTATAGTAGACACCTTTAATCACACAAATATAAGAAGAATGAAGAAAGGGAAGGGGCTACTAAATTCCCTGTTGCAAACAATGATGGGGGCATTTATAGGGTGTATAAAATTAAGATTGTTTCACTTTGAAGACCCTGGACCATCTTCAATCATTGAAGCTGTTAATATGGTTAAACAAAGTATTGAAACTGTAATTAAATACACATTAAATGAAATGAAAATTTTAAAGTTTTATATCGAAGTAAAATTTAACATGGTAAGAGAAGGTGATGAAACTACTCCCTATATGAGGACAAATCCTCACTTTATCACATAATTTCAAGATTTTGTAAGATGTGATGTTTACGATGAATTCCAGAGACAAGAACAAGATGTTGATAACACTGTAGTTGGTAGTGGATTTGCAATTACTAAAATAATGTTTTTATATATATATATACATCTTAAAATCAGATCCTCTTAAAGTTTCTTCTCATATTGATTTACCAAAAGAGATAAAACTTAAGAAAGCGGTTGTTAATATTCAAAACAAAGCTAATAAATGTTTTCTATGGTCCGTTCTTGCTCATTTACATCCTCCATAATGGAAACCTGAAAGGGTTGAACATTATTAGAAATACGAGAATACGCTAAATGTTAAAGATTTAAAATTTCCAATGTCATTGAGAGATATTCCTAAATTTGAGAAAATGAATAATCTATCTGTTAATGTTTATGGATTAACAGATACAAACAAAGTTCAAATATTAAAAATTTCAAATAACTATAAAAATGATGAAACACACATTGACCTTCCATGTTTTAGTTCGGGGAAAATTTCACATTATGCTTATATCAAAAATTTATCAACGCTATTCACCTCACAAGTATTCAGTGGAACAAATAAAACGTATCCCTGTAAGAGATGTCTCAACTTCTTTCATACAAAAGAACGATTAAATTAACATTCAAAATACTGTAGTAATCATAAATCAACCACAATTAATATCCCAAAACCAGGAAAGAAGATATCATTCAAAGATTACAACAAATCTAACAAACATCCATTTGTGATATATGCTGATTTTGAAAGTATCCTTGAAAAGATAGATACTGTTTCTCCAAATCCAAACAAATCATACACAAATAAATATAAAAACATACTTCTTGTGGTTTCTGTTATTATATCAAATCATCTGTTGGTGATAAATACAACAAGTTAGAACTTTATAGAGGAGAAGATGCTTCAGAGGAGTTTGTAAGACGATTGGAAAAAGACTGTAGGAGATGAAGAGAAATAATGATTAAAACCTATAAACCAATGTCATCAACAAAGGGAGAGAAAAAGGAATTTAGGAAGAACAGTGTCTGTCATATTTGTGAGGAGGAAATTGAGGGAGAGGTCAAAGTTATGGATCATTGTCATCTTACTGGTAAATATAGAGGTCCAGCTCATTCCTGTTGTAATCTTTATTACAAGCCCCCAAACTTTATTCCTGTCTTTCTTCACAACAACGCTCACTATAACACACATCTATTTATAAATGAACTTTCAAAGACATCTGGAGATATTTCTGCCATTCCTAACAGAGATCAAAAATACAACTCATTCACAAAAACAATTCATACATCCCCACAACCCTTATCAGATTTCTTGACACTTTCAAGTTTATGGCAAGTCCATTATTTAACCTAGCATCAAATACTAAAAACTTACTGAATCTTATATCACATTTCTCAAATCAAGAAGAGATTGATCTCTTATCACAAAAGGGAATATATCCATATGACTATATGGATTCATTTGAGAAGTTTAAAGAAACGCAACTTCCTTCAAGGGAAAGTTTCTATAGCAAGTTAAATAAAACTCATATTTCCGATAGAGATTATACACAAGCTAAAAAGGTTTGGGAGAAGTTTAATATAAAGAATCTTGGAGAAAATGACGATTTGTATCTTAAAACTGATGTATTATTATTGACTGCTGTGTTTAGAACTTTTAGAAGAGTATGTCATAATAAAAATTCTTAATGATTAGAGCCACTCACAATGACACAGCCCCAGGTTTGGCTTGGAGTGTCATGTTAAAAATGACAACACAGGATTTGGAATTATTCAGTGATATAGATATGTTTTTAATGATAGAGAAGGCTGAAAGAGGAGGAATGTCTCAAGTTTGTTCCAAGAGATATGCTAAAGCAAATAACAAATATCTTCCTGATTATAATAAGAATGAGGACAACTCTTACCTGATGTATTATAATGCTAACAATTTGTATGGGTGGGCTATGTCTCAATCTTTACCTTATGGAAAACTTTAATGGGTTAAAGAAAAACATTATGAAAAAGTTTTACAAGACATTGTTGTCTCCTCTCAAAAAGAATTGGATGAAGCTGAAGTTGGATATTATTTTGAGGTTGATTTAAAATATCCAGAAGAACTTCATAACAAACATAAAGACTTACCCTATGCCCCTGATAAAGAAAATTCAAGAAAAGAATGGTTAAGTGATTATCAACAGTCATTTAATCTAAAAGGTAAATCTACAGAAAAACTACTTACTACATTAAATGATAAAGAAAGTTATGTTTTGCATCAAAGGAACTTGAGGCAATATTTATCTGCTGGGTTAAGAGTTATGAAAATTCACAGGATTTTGAAATTTAAACAGTCATTCGTTAAAGAAGTATATCGATTTTAATACAAAAAGGAGAACAGAAACAAAAACACATTTTGAGGACTTTTATAAATTAATGAATAATGCTGTATTTGGAAAGACTATGGAAAATGTTAGGAAGCGGCAAAACATAAGACTTGTTGCATCTTGGAAACAGGCTTCAAAGTTAATTAATAGACCAAGTTTTAAGCGAGCGGAGGTGTTTTTAGAAAACTTTTGTGCTCTTTATTTGAAGAAAGAGAGGATTGAAATGGATAAACCTATTTAAATAGGAACATCAATTCTTGACTTGTTAAAGTTGTTCATGTATGACAATTACGATAATAATTTAAAACCAAAGTATAAGGATAATGTGTCATTGTTATATATGGATACAGATTGTTTAATATTAGAAATTAAGACAAGTAATGGATATGAGGATATGATTGATAATATTGATATATATGATATGATACAAGTAATTATAAGTAAGGTGATGTGTTGTTTTCATCAAATAATAAAAAGATTATTGGCAAGTTTAAAGATGAATTGGGTGGGAAGGTAATGAGTGAATTTATAGGATTGAGATCAAAATCTTATGCTTGTAAGTATATTGATAATAATAATACTGAAGGGTGTGATAAGTAGCTAAAGGGAACAAAGAAAAATATAATCAAGGAAACGATAAACTTTAAACATTATTACAACTGTTAAACTTAAAGAAGGAAGAGTATTGGAAAATGGATATAATAAGAAGTTATAAACATCAATTATATACAGAAGAGGTAAATAAGAAAGCATTAGGATCTTTTGATGATAAAAGATATATTTTAGAGAATGGAATCAATAGTTTCCCTTCTGGTAATAAGTATAAGTGTTCAGATATGTAAGTGTTAAGACATTGTGTTGGGGATTTTAACGGGCTCCCGCCATCTTTTACTGATTTATAAATGATGAAACCAAGCAATAACCAAACCAAAGAGTGGAGATGTCATCAGCCTTGGTATTTAAATGGGAAACATAATGAATGTGAGAAATATCAAATTACTCTTATTGAAAAAATAACCAGGGTAAAAGTAGAAAAAACAAATAAGTGCATCAATTGAACGACAAATAAGTTTAAGGAAAAAAAAATTAATATCCTTGAATGGACTGAAAACTTTGATGGTTATCAATTGAACAATGATAAAACAATTTACTACAATCTTAAAATGATATGTGGCTCAGGAGGTGGTCAGACAAGAGCATTAAGAGATGTTTCTCATTTTATCTTTGCTCAACAAAGATACTTAAACCAAGAACGAAGTTCCAAGTTATTCTTTATGAATATACTCAATGGAAATGAATGTCATAAGAAAATTGTTATTCCCTAAAGTAGAACATGGACAAATATTCGTTGGTTCGCTCTTTGAGTATAATGAAAATACGAAAGGACTGTGATTATGTTGGGGGGAAGAAGTGCTTTCATCAGTAAGTCTCAATTTTTCATTTGTTTGTATGGGAGGGAAGGGTAGAGGTGGGGAGGAAGTGAGTCTCCCATTTTGAGCTTTTGGGGCTTGGGTCAGATAGTTTTTCCCTTTTCCCATTCATTTGAATGGGTGTCCCAGAAGCAACATTTATCATCTACAAATACATATATATTTATATATGCAATATATATACATATATATATATATATATATATATATATATATATATATATATATATATATATATATATATATATATATATGTTGTTACAGCCATGGGTATCAAGTGTATTCCGAGGGGGTTAATTCCCGTTTCTCCTCGGAACAGCCAGACCTGGGGCTTCTGCTCACAATTAACTTTCTGGTTAGGTGGGTTGCTTTACAACCATGAACACCATTCAGTTAACCATGAGTTCCAGTGTCCACCTCTAATTTTGCCGTTTAACTCGAGGTCACATGGTTTTCTGAATGGGGAGTGTGCCCTCGGCGATGCACCAATCTTATCTTGATTAGATCTTAATTAGGGCAGCCGAGCATTTACCGCTGGTGCTGCCAACTATTGCAGGTCAATTAGTTTGGGAACTACCTCCCAGTCTATCTAGGTTCGGACAATGCTGGATCATTGGAAGGAAAGGACAAGCACGGATAGGTTGAAACGTCAAGGAATTTATTCATAAGAAAAAAATTAACTAAACAGAAGAACTTTTTATTTCCTTGTGGTGAAAATAAGTAAATTCAAATCAATCAAAAATAATCTCAAGAAAATAAAGAATCAATCAGGCATTGATTATATGAAGCTCCTGATTATATGAAGGTCTGCAGAGAGGGAAGAGTCTGCTGCTTGCTGATCAGAGGAATGAGAGATAGTGTGGCAGAGGGTGGAATCATCAACAAATAGATAAGCTCGCAAAGTCCAGGATCACTGGTCACCTCCACTCATTGGTTCCTCTTTTTTCCTGCTTGCAGAACCAACTTCCAAATTATCGTCAATCTCATTCTTCCCTCCAGATCTTCAAGATTGCTGTTCACCACCACCTCCGATCACCCCCAATCCAAAACCATGATAATTTCTACCCTTGTTAACTCCCCCCCCCCCCACACACCTTTCCCATCCCCAATCCCTCCTCCTTCAAAATTTCCAGTTTTTTCTTCCTTAGAGTTTCCTTCTGCATCCATCTTGTCCACCCCATGCATCCTCCTCTAGCCTTCATTCATTCCTCCACACCCATTGTTTTGTCCAAGTCTCACTCTATTTTGTCCTTTAACTCAGCTGATGGTGGTTCCCCCCTCCCCCCACCCCCAAAACACTCAGCTTTGTCGTTGGAGTTCCTGATGATTTTGAGGGCCTTGCTTTCCAAAGCATCAAGAAGGGCAAGGTTTGAGGGAGGGGTGTCAGCTGACCCCTCCCTCTGCAGTTCCTTTTATCCTGGTGTGTCCCCGATCTGTTCAGTGTTCTAGCTCTTCCATGAGTCTTGACTTTGTATATACAAAAAAGGAGGATTTTCCAGAGAATCAAAAAGATCATTGACGAAGATGAGAAACAAGACTAGGTGCAAGACACTACCTTGGGGCAGTCCAGCTTTGCAGGGAGAGTAGATGAGACAATCCCATTAAGAGCTACAGCATGCTGAATACGGAAGTGGAGGAAGTTCATGATCCATGAGAGGAGGTGGCATTGGATGCCATAAGCAGACAGTTTGGAGAATAATGCAGGATGCCAGACTGCATCAAAAGCTCGAGATATGTCCAGAGAGATGGCCCTGATCTCATGTCTAATATTGAGGGTCTCCACCATTGTCGGGAGAGTAGAAGCAGCATGTCCAAGGTGGAGTGACCAGGTCTGAATCAGAATTGATGATCTGAGATTAGGCTGTTAGAGAAATGGAATGATTTTATGTCAACTGTGATGATGGATCCCATGACCTTGCTGATGATTGGAAGTACAGCAAGCTTATCGGCATGTAGTTAAGGGGATCCGTTTTTGCACCTTGATTTTGTATTGCAGTGATGGTGGCTAACTTGCAGGCAGTTTGAGTAACCCAAGCATATACCCTTATAGCTTCATCAACAATCGGACAAAATAGTTGATATGTAACTCGTGGGGAAGAAAAAAACATTCCCCTGATTTTAACCAAAGGATACCCATGGATGCAGGGATGCTGAAACCATAACAAAAACCTTCACTCACAGAGTTGAAAGAAGCAAAAGTATAAACAAAAGTAGAAATGTGATGAAGTTATAAAACAAGTAAAACAGAAAAGAGGGGAGGGGATCAAGCAAAAAGAAGAGGGAAGAGAATGTAATCGTGTTTATTATTATTTTTGTGAATGAGTCCTTTGTTGTACACCTTGTTTTTGGGCTGACAGTTTTTCAGGATTCTAATCCAGAGAGAATGAACAAGTGAACATATCAGAAAGAGGATAAGCAAGAGCAGCAGAGCAGGTTTGGAGCACCTCTACACTGACCGATGGCGTCTGGGCCTCTTGCAGAATCGGAGTCGAGGTTTCCCAGAAACCTCTCTACCTTTTCAAGTAGGAAAGACAGTATGCAGGAGCAGTTGGGTGTGAGAGGAAAGGAAAAGTATCGGGAATGAGGGGTTGGTTACCCAATAATTGGAAGCAAAGAGAATTGATGCATTCGGCCTTCTCACGAGCAAAGTCAGCTGTCGTGCTATTTGAGGTGAGGGAAGGGGAGGAGGAGGAGCATATGCTAAAAACAGACTTGACAAGGTGTCACCTGGTTTTTGATGAAGGAGACAGGTTTGAGAGTAGCCTTGAGGTTGGCCAGACATTGTTTTCTGTTCCTCTCCTGAGAGTGGACACACGCTTGTTGAAAGCTTTGTGGAATGATCTGAGTTTATGGTCAGATTTGCCTTCCAAGAAGAGAAAGCAAGCTGTTTGAACGCAACTGCCTCACCGCGTGATTTTGTGTTCCAGCGGCAGAAGGATAGGTATGACAGACGAGGTGGGATTAATCTGTGCAAATGGGAAGGTGAGCTTGTGTGGAAGGATCCCCTGGCAGCATTGGTATCAGCAGAGGTGGAAATGAAGGACCAGTCTTGACACAAGAGTTGTTTGGTAGAGGAAATGGTAGTGTATAACAAATAAATAATTCGACATGTTATATTGGTAGTGCAGATGGAAAAGTGGATATTCATCAATAAATATCACTGGGCTGCATTTGAAATATTTTTTCAGAGGTCTAGGTTTTCTCAACGGTTCTCGTATGTTTTTTACATGATGAATTCAGAAATGTATCTAATTTCGCTCAATCAGGTCAAGTTTTTATGCTATCTCAATTTTAAGGAAAAAACAGCATTTTTTAAATTCAAAATCAGACTTACATTAACAGAAAATGTACAAACTATACATATAATGACACACAAGTACATTAATGTGGAAGAAAGTGCCTTCTCAATTACTTTCATTTCAATTTCAGAAAAATATAGATAAATCGTTATTTCTGGCAACACCCAACTTCAGTCGCTCCAGCAGTCGCTGTTTTCCTTCGTCTTTTTAATGTTGAATTTCACATTAACGTTACTTGTGCGTCATTTTATATATAGTTTGTACATTTTCTGTCAATGTAAGTCTGATTTTGAGTAAAAAAAATGCTAATTAAAAAATCAAAAATTTTGATTATTTTTTTCCTTAAAATTGAGATAGCATAAAAACTTGACTTGATTGAGCGAAATGAGATGCATTTCTAAATTCAGCATGCAAAAAGCATGTAGGAGCCGTTGAGAAAACCTAGACCTCTGAAATGATGCAGACCAGTGTTATAATTCAACCTTATGTGCTGGTTGTGAAGATGGTAAAGTGTAAAAAAATAAATATACAATTGAAAGTTGTGTTGGTCATGGAGATGGTAAAGTGTAAATCTATACTGATAAAAGACAGTGTGTGTCAGTGTCAGTGTATCAGTATATCTCTCTTCCATAACTCCAAAACTATAAAACCTAGCAGCCTGAAACTTCGCATGCCTACTAAGAAAACTCCAAGGCAGTGGAAGAGTGAAAATTGGGTGCTTGGGGTAATTAAAACACACCATTTAAAGATAATTAACGGCTATATTTAATTATGTCCTTCATCAGGCGATCCTCGGCCACCTCGTTCTCTTTGTATTTAGGCATTTCCTGGGTAACTTCGCTGGGGTCTGAAGCTGCCATATTTTTTGGCCTGCTCAACCATGCCTTGACTTGGAATAGGCCGCAACAACTTATCGCAAACCAAAGTTGTTGTTTTCACTTTCCTCACTCATATTATCGAATGCTTGTTCATCATAGCTATGAATCGCTGGGTACATTGCAATGTTTATTTATAAACATCCGGAGACGTCAGCATTTGTGGCTTGACATTTTGGGGTCTTCGGGAGGTGTATGTTTAATGTGTTTCTAATCGTGTGCCAAACTATCCGTTTTTTTAACAACCGTTTTGATGGAGTGCTTGCATGAGTGCTTAAGCCACTATGGCGAGTGCTCTCCAAGCTGCTTGGTTGTTCGTTTTGGTAGAAGTATCCATGCTCTCAAGGGATCATCCATTAGACAGACATACCTTTCCGCCTGTGTTGGGCCCTGCGGTGCCATGTAGTTGGTGTCTCAGGAGGTGTCTCAACATATATATATATATATATATATATATATATATATATATATATATATATATATATATATATATATATATATATATATATATATATATGTATGTTGTTGTTCGTCTGTCGGCTGCCCCCGTTAGGGGTCGCCACAGCGGATCCTCTGTTATGATCCGCATACTGATTTGGCATAGGTTTTATGCTGGATTCCCTTCCTGACGCAACCCTGGTCGCCTCTTACGACACAGGGAACATATATATTTATGTGTGTCTATATATCTTCTTCTTCTTTCGGCTGCTCCCGTTAGGAGTCGCCACAGCGGATCATCGTTATGATCTGCATAATGATTTGGCACAGGTTTTATGCCGGATGCCCTTCCTGACGCAACCCTGGTCGCCTCTTACGACACAGGGATATGGTACACCTATTCTAACCGGGGCATACACCGGGCCCAGTACACTGGTACTCACTTCGCCGACCTCGGAAGGATGACAGGCTGAGTCAACCTCCTGGTGTGTATTAGTTCAAGCGGCCAATGGGGCTTGAACTCAGGACCTTTTGGATCCCAAGCCGCTCCCCTAACCACTACGGAAACACCAGGCTTAATATATCTATCTATATATATATATATATATATATATATATATATATATATATATATATATATATATATATACATATATACATACACACACACACACACACACACACACACACACACACACACACACACACACACACACACACACACACACACACACACACACACACACACACACACACACACACACACACATATATATATATATATATATATATATATATATATATATATATACACAATAAGGTCCATCTGACAAAATGTTTGCCATGATCTGGTTGTGAAGGCAAAGAACAGATCATCATTTTGTGTTCTGTGCCTTGATATATTTTTCAATTGAATGTTACTAATTTACCACTTGAATTCCTCTTTCAAAGAACTCTGTTTGAAGGTAAATCTTTGTGTTTGTCGTTTCTATGTATTTTTTACGTGTTTACGTATATAAACTGTGTATAGAGAGAGAGAGAGAGAGAGACAGAGAGAGAGAGAGAGAGAGAGAGAGAGAGAGAGAGAGAGAGAGAGAGAGAGAGAGAGAGAGAGAGAGAGAGAGAGAGAGAGAGAGAGAGATAGAGATAGAGATAGAGATAGAGATAGAGATAGAGATAGAGATAGAGATAGAGATAGAGATAGAGATAGAGATAGAGATAGAGATAGAGATAGAGATGATAGAGATAGAGATGATAGAGATAGAGATGATAGAGATAGAGATATATTGGTGGGTATCTCCAAATATGCCTGGTGTTGGCTTAATGGTTAGAGTGGCGGGCTTGGGATCCTTGGGTCCTGAGTTCAAATCCCGCTCAGCTGTTGAATTAATACCAGGTGGGGTGAACTTGGCATGTCTTCCTTCCGAGGTCGGCACAATGAGTGCCAGCATGCTGGTAGACTGTGGTGGAGTGGCGACCCATCCAGGATTGTGCCCAATAGCCAAGGAGACTGCTTAAGCAGCACCAATGCTCTGCACAGAGTATGGTCGCAATCTCCTCTCCTCCTCCATATATGGGTTCCAGAAAGTGGAATAGAGCCCTCCCAGGTGTGTTTGTGTGTGTGTGTGTGTGTGTGTGTGTGTGTGTGTGTGTGTGTACCTGCAAGTTGTTGCCTGCTATCTCCACATGTGGGTGGGTTTCAGGAGGTGAAACAGAGACCTGCCAGGTCTCAAAGAGTCTGTGTTTTTAGTGTTTTTTTTTTTTAATGTTGAAGGCTCCAGTCATGGACTAATAAAATAATAAATTTTTACAATTAATAAATAATAAAATAATAAACTAATAAAATTTTGCAATAAAAGGAGATTAAAACGAACTTGTTTGGAAAGCTAATAATCGATTTAGTTGTTTTGAAAGTTAATAATCCATTTACTTGTTAGGAAGGCTAATAATTAATCGATGCACTTGTTTGGAAAGCTAATAATTAAATCGATTCACTTGTTTGGAAAGCTAGTTATCGATTTACTTGTTTGGAAAGCTAATGACCCATTTACTTGTTGGGAAAGCTAATAATCCATTTACTTGTTGAGAAAGCTAATAATCCATTTACTTGTTTGGAAAGCTAATAATCCATTTACTTGTTTGGAAAGCTAATAATCCATTTACTTGTTTGGAAAGCTAATAATCCATTTACTTGTTTGGAAAGCTAATAATCCATTTACTTGTTTGGAAAGCTAATAATCCATTTACTTGTTTGGAAAGCTAATAATCCATTTACTTGTTTGGAAAGCTAATTATCAATGTTCTTGTTTGGAAAGTTAATAATAGATTTACTTGTTTGCAAAGCGAATAATGCATTTACTTGTTTGGAAAGCTAATAATCCATTTACTTTTTTGAAAGCTAATAATCCATTCACTTGCTTGGAAAGATAATAATCAATGTATTTGTTTGGAAAGGTAATAATCGATTTACTTGTTTGCAAAGCGAATAATGCATTTACTTGTTTGGAAAGCTAATAATCCATTTACTTGTTTGGAAAGCTAATTATCAATGTTCTTGTTTGGAAAGTTAATAATCGATTTACTTGTTTGCAAAGCGAATAATGCATTTACTTGTTTGGAAAGAAAATAATCGATTTACTTGTTTGGAAAGTTAATTATCGATTTACTTGTTTGGAAAGTTAATTATCGATTTACTTGTTTGCAAAGCGAATAATGCATTTACTTGTTTGGAAAGCAAATAATCGATTTACTTGGAACAAAAACTCATGTCCATTTAATCACAAGAATACCTGTTTGAAAAGCCAGTCCTTTCTCGATGGAGGAAAGGAGAATTATTACCTCGAGCTTTAATGTCGCAGTTCCAATGGTATGACAGCAGGGACCCTTTAGAATGAAGCGTGCGGACACCGAAGGAGCACACAAACACCAACAACAGCAACATCAACCACAGCAGTAACAACAACGGCATGTTATAAAATATCCTTCTTTTTTTGTGTGTTTCACTTCATTTTACATCCTCATTGATATTCACACATAGACATGCAATATGTTGGTGAAGTGCAACATGCTGTCTTTTGATTAAACCCTTCAGCAAAGCAACAGATAGGCACAGCTTGTAATATAAAGAGAATCTATAAATCTATTATATTTATACATACACCTCGTTAGATTTTTTTTGGCATGTTTTGGACTTTTATAAATATCTTCAGATAACTTTTTATTCCCCTCATATGTGACAGCCCTTCAAATGCTTTCGCTGTCATTAAATTCAGTATTGTCATCTTTACTTCGGAGGTGTGAGAGGGAGAGTGACACACACACACAGAGATCTCTACAGGCGTTACCCTGAGCCGCTATATCAGCCAACTCACACCAGCAGTGTACAATCGATCACGTGGATTTCCACAAATCCTGAAGAACGCTGTTTCTGCCATAATGATTTATCAACAGTAGGACAAAATAGTTGATATGAAACTCGTGGGGGGGGGGGGGGGGAACATTCCCATGATTTTAACCAAAGGATACCACAAAAAAACAACCTTCATTCACAGAGTTGAAAGAAGCAAAAGCATAAAGCAAAGCAGAAATAGAATGAAGTTATAAAACTAGTAAAAACACAAAAAGAGGATAGAGAATGTCATAGTGTTTATTATTTATTTTTGTGAGAGTCCTTTGCTGTACACCTTGCTTTTTAGGCTGACAGTTTTTGAGGTTTCTGACCCAGAGGAGGAAATTGTAATACAGGGACAGATTTGTCCCAAAAATAATAAAATCCCTCCAGGGAATGCATTAAACCAGACTTTTAAATATTCGAACTTGGACACACATCTCTGCCTTAGTTGTATCAGTGAATCGACCAATCAATGAAAAGAGAGCCACATGGGAGAAATCCTCAACTAAACTAAATTCTACAATCCTGAGAGAATGAACAACTGGATAAATATTTAATCGTCAAAACAACGATCATTTCAAATGCACAGATACACTCATTTAATCAGGCAAAACATACACCTTGATGTTTTATACTAGCTGATATGGCTGTCATGGATGGGTGACAGCGATGGTAGGACGGACGGGAGGGCAGTATAACAATAACAGCATTCCTGAAACGGAATGGTGGCAGAAACATGGCCCACCTGGCTGATGTACCTGTAAAGGAAGTGTGATGGGATGCTATGGGATTTGATAGGACAGGATAGCTATCCAATAACAATAACAATCCTGAGACAGAATGGCATCAGAAGCCCCATCAATTGGAATGTCCTGGTGTCCTCCACCATGGCATTGATAAAAGTCCACTTTCAAATGGGTCAAAAAGAATAAAAGGAGTTGTAAGCAAATTTAGATGTGATAAACAGAATTGTGAGACATTGTTAACTACACTATATGACGACAAGGATGCTGTGCAAGGAGGTTAGAGAGGAGATAGGAAATGGACAGATAGACAGACTTAACCTTTTGAATCCTGAGCTCCTTGAACTTTTGTTTCCCCCACCCTGGGCTCCCGGATAAAAATCCAGCCGTTCAGGTATATGGAGGTTTGAATAGTGGCCAGTAAAACAGTCACTAGGGTTCAAAGGGTTAATCACAAAAATGCCCATTTTAAAAGCCAGTCCAGAGAGCCAATCGCATTTCATATATATATATATATATATATATATATATATATATATATATATATATATATATATATATATATATATATATATATATATATATGAAATGCTATTTGCTGTCTAGACTGGCTTTTAAAATGGGAATTTTTGTGATTAACCCTTTGAACCCTTGTAACAATCAATATATATGTATACGTTTGTATCGCATTGGTAAATTTACGTTTGTATCCCATTGATAAATGTTCACATATATATGTATATATGTGAAGAATATAGTGCATTTGCACATATATATGTAACGAATATAGTGCATTTATCACATTATTCAAACTCTCATCGGCTTGTTCTTGTCACCTACCCAACTCATCCCACCCAGTTTCGTCCAAGTTTTGAGATATCAAGCTATATGCCGTTTTTGGTCCCATCTCTTAATGGTGAAGAATCACTTTAGAAATTTTAGTATCCAGATCTGCATCTTCACCAAAATCTAATCAATTCCTCCTTGTCACACACCTAACCTGTCCACAAAATTTCTTATGAATCCGTCCATAACGTTTTGAGATATCTTGTTCACAAAAAGACAAACAGGAATGAAAACATAACCTCCATCCACCTTCAGTTGCTGAGGAAATAAAAGTTCAATTCTCGAGAGATCTGAAAAATTATTAAGCTCATTGAATGTCTTATTCCATCCGAGTCATCAACTGGGAACCATCCACCATCATCGAGTTTTCAAACATTAGCACAGTACCCCTATAAACAGGGGGTCCACAACTTAGTGTGCCTGGAGGTCATCCAACCCAAGAGAGAGAGAGGCAGAGAGAGAGAGAGAGAGAGAGAGGCAGAGAGAGAGAGAGAGAGAGAGAGAGAGAGAGAGAGAGAGAGAGAGAGAGAGAGAGAGAGAGAGAGAGAGAGGCAGAGAGAGGCAGAGAGAGGCAGAGAGAGGCAGAGAGAGGCAGAGAGAGGCAGAGAGAGGCAGAGAGAGGCAGAGAGAGGCAGAGAGAGGCAGAGAGAGGCAGAGAGAGGCAGAGAGAGGCAGAGAGAGGCAGAGAGAGACAGACAGAGTGAGAGACAGACAGACCGAGAGAAAGAAAACGAACAAACGAACGAGAACTATATTTGATGGAATACATTGTTTTACTAAAAGTTTCCATTCAAATGAAATGTTATCGGGGTGCAGCAGCTTCGAACACGACGTCTTTCAGATCGGCATGTAAAGTCCATCTCATCAGCACTTACACTGTGAATGTAAAATACCCCACAGCATATCTCAAAATAAGTAGGTTGTGTGCTGAACATCGGACAAGTGTTTTGAATTGAGGTTCACTGTATAATTTGCACTACCTGCAGCAGGTGGCAGTGTTATGTGTGGCTATGGCATGAATATGATGGGCCAAATGACAAGTATCAACAGCAGAGGTGTACACAAAACATTCCAAACAAAAGAGCCATTTATATATAAAGAAACTTGTGAACAGGACAAGCAGATATGCAAGACTGCTTGTAAAAAGTAGGATATATTTCACTTTATAACAAGCATAGTTGTCCTCGGAGTACATGAACATCGTTAGAAACCTCAGCATCATGTTCTTCTTATCAGTGCTTTTGGGCACGGAACCGATTACGGATTGTGTTTTCACCCTGGAGCATCTCTTTTCATTCTGAATACAGAAGCATCTTTGAGGGATGACTTTTCCCTCGCAGCATTTTTCAGACATACCCAACGCTATTCAATTGGTGGGTTTACCATTCATGACAGGTGTTTTAACAATACTTTGGTACGTAACTGGAACAGGTACGAACACCCCTCTCTCAAACTCTCAAACTCGAGTTAGATTACTGCATTCACATTCATAGACACCAATGCATCATAAGTTGATACAAAATTTATCTTTGCGTCATTTTGATTTTTTTTCTCTTCAATCGACACCGTGCGAACTCTTGTAAGTCATCCATTTACATTCCTTGTTCCTTTATGCGATACATTTAATGTCCATGACCAGACCCTGGGCACCCCAAGCAGGAATACAAAATTTGGTGAAGGTTGGCCAAGCCATTTTCAATTCCAAAAGGAACAGACATGCAGATCCACAGGCATTGCCTTAATATCATATACGATTAATTTGCAATTGGTCACTGGCTTTGACACCAACACTAATTTTTTTACAGACCTGAGGCATCATAAAAAGCTACATATATTGAACAAACAGTTTTAAATGGAGCACCTCGCCACCATTATAACATTTAAATTACATCAGCTGTTGCAATAAATGTGAATTGTCGCTCACAGCTTGCTGGCTCGATGACAGAAGACACCATTTGTATTTTTGCTACCTTCATCAATACTCCGTTCAGAATTCTGGTGCGGGCAAGGGCAACTTGTTAGTTTTAGTTAAATTTCCTAATTTTGAAGGCAAAGCCCATGACGTCATTGTACCATGTCGTGATTGCAAGAAGTCTGAAAGGTGCAGCATACTCGGTGGGAGTAGATGAACCTCGCACCGGGTATCGTGGGATGCATGTGATTATTCAATAATTTGCTTTTTCTCTTTGCGTTTGTAATTTAGAGAAGGTGGAACCTTCTAAATATATATTTTGCTTGAATGAGGGAAGCGACACTTGGTACCATTGTTTCGTTTGGACGTCCATTTTTCTTTGTACACATTAGTTTGTGCTGGAATTTTCTGAAAAGAGCCAGGAAAGAAGAGCTCAGAGTACACAGGAAAGTGTGTTTACAATCAGTGGTTATTTTCGTTTGAATGCACAAAGCCTTTGCTTTAAATGCAAACAGATCTTGCAGCAGAATTATGATGAAATCTCACACCGATATTGCTTTTCCCCACGATTGGTCGAACATTCATATTAATAACAATAATAATAACAAGTAAAAAAGATAAAAAATGACATAGTCCCCGTTGTTTAGTAATTTTGCTGTGTGGAGTTAAAGGGCTCGCCTATATTTCTGGACAACTAAAATGGCCACCAGTCTACCAGTCAGCCATCTTTGATCATATTGCAAAATAAAGTGAGGTGCAAGTGTATGTCAAATTGGAATGTGCTTTTGCTATGTTTGAACAAAATCAGACCATCCACATCAGGGAAATGGTTGGAGACACGTTTAAGTTTAAAAATGGCCACCAGTTGGCCATCTTCGATCTGATCTCGAACAAAAAAAATGATGTGCACATGTAAGCCATCGTTCTTTGTCTGTGTCCCAAGATTGAACAACATTGGTAAATGCTTGTCCGAGAAATTGTTGAGGATATGTTCAATATTGGGGGTTTTTTTTACAAATAAAATGGTTGCCTGCCGGCCATCTTGGATGTGATCTCGAAACAAAATGACGTGCATATGTAAGCCGTCATTCATTATATGTCTCGGTAAATGCATGTTCGAAATATGGTTGAGGAAGTGTTTGACACCGTTTTTTTACAACTAAAATGGCCGCCAGTCGGCTATCTTGGATATGATGTTGGAACAAAATGATATGAATATGTAAACTATCATTTGTTGTCTTTGTGCCAAGTATGAATAAAATTGGTCCAGACATGTCTGAGAAATGGTTGCAGACGCACACACGCACACATGGACATGACAATCGAGATCAAATCCATAAGTCCCCGTTTCAGATTAAGTCCAACGGGAGCTAATAATCCTTAACGTCTCATATCTAGGGGAATTCCTCTTCAGGGAAAGCATCAGTTCAAAACATCATGTAGAAACAAAAAACATCAAAAGGAATAAGAATATCAAGTAAAACGAGAAGGGCACTTGGTAGAGCACATACCTCCACCAGACTGACTAGTTTACATTTTGTATCCCACTGATAGTCCGGATCTGGATTCAGACCTGAACTAAAATTTAATCGGCTCGTTCTTTTTACCTAACAAACTCTTCCAACAAGTTTCGTCCGAATCTGTTCATAACTTTTTGAGATATCCTGCTTTAATATTGTTTAGCCCTGCCACCACTCAACGGTGAAGAATCACTTAAAAAATTCTCGTATCGTCACCAAATTCGAATCATATTGGCCTTGTCACACCCAAGCTCTCCACCAAATTTCGTCTGAATCTGTCCACAGTTTTTGAGATATTTTTTAACTAACAGACAAACAAAGAAACAGACAGACAGACAGGTGAAAACATAACCTCCATCCACCTTTCAGATGATGGAGGTAATAAAATATGGAAGATGAACTAAACAGCAAAATGGCTAAGAATTTGAATTTAACGCTTTAATTGCACATGGTATAAATGACTTTTTGAAAATGTTCTTAATAAGGGTAGAACAAAATAGTCTCCCTGATGGCAGTTTTTCAAAAAGTCCATTGCACAATTGACTTTCATTGGTACATACATGCACCGTCCTCCTTTTCAATGCTTGCAAATACAGAGACTCCATGCAGGTTGAAGGCCCACCCACCTTAAATACCAGTGTAATGACCTTTCTCAGTTTTGACTTATTCCGCACATTCAGGTAACTTACACCAAGAAACGAAATTAAATGAAAAATTACTCATAGAGCAACACTTGGCAAAACAGCACAAAGTGGAATGGCACTCGGTTGAGTGCATACTTCTGCCAGGTGGAACAGTTTACATTTTGTATCCCACTGATGGGCTGGATCCGAAACAAAATCTTTTGCCCTATTTTTACCTTTTGGCCTATGTTCACCTCAAACTTAATAGGCAGTTGAATGCATTGACTTGATAAGTAAATCCTTTTCAAGTTTCACATCAATTGGATGAAAATTGAGGATTTTAGAAAATTTGGCCCAAATTGGCCTTTTTGCCTATTTTGACCTTTTGGCCTATGTTCACCTCAAAATTAAAAGTTGGTTGAATTCAGTAACCTGTTCTGCAAATACTCTTCAAATCTCAAGTTAATTGGATTAAAATTGAGGGTTTTCGGCATTTGGCCGATATTGACCTTTTGGTCTAAGTTGACCTCAAAATTAATAGGTGGTTCAATTCAGTGACTTGATAAGTAAATCCTTTTCAAGTTTCACATTAATCGGATGAAAATTGCGGATTTTAGAAATTTGGCCTGCTCAACAACAGGTGTATGTTGACTTTTCGGCCAAAGGTGACCTCAAAATGAATATGTGGTTGTATTCAGCGACGTGATATGTAAATGCGCTTCAAATTTCAAGTCAATCAGATGAAAATTGAGGATTTTAGAAAATTTGGCCCAATTTGGCCAATGTTGGCCTTTTGGCCTATGATGACATCAAAATTAATAGGTGGTTGAATTCAGTGACCTGATATGCAAATGCTCTTCAAACTTCAAGTTAATTGGATTAAAATTGAGGATTTTAGAAATTTGGCCAATGTTGACCTTCTGGTCGATGGTGACCTCAAAATTAATAGATAGTTGAGTTCATCGACCTCATATACAAATGGTCTTCAAATTTAAAGTCAATCGGATGAAAATTTAGGATTTCTTTAATTTTGGCTCTGATTGGCCTATTGGTTTATGTAGACATTTTAGGTCGACCAAATTTTACGAAACATCAATGCGGGACCGTCGTAGTGTCGGTGACATTAATCTCTGAAAATTTCAGAACTGTTGATTGAGCGGTTTGGGCTGGAGGTGAGCGGAAGACAAATAAACAAACACAAACACACAAACAAATGGAGGTGATCAACATACTTGTCAATTTTTTTATCTTGCCAAAACGAAGTTTTTGCAAGATATGTTAGTCAGCTTGTATGTTTTTATATTATTTTTTTGTTTGTCTGTAATCACGTATCGATCACTCTGCAGAGCACAGTTATCATTGGAAATTTTTGTAACTTCGCATATCAGAGTCCTATAGAGGTCCCTTTCAGTGCATAAAATTTTCAAGGTCAAGGTCACTTTGTCGCAAATCAGGGGAGTCAACGAAACCCTTATTTTTTGAGTAATTTTGATTGGATCGTCTTCAAACTTCATGGGAATGTAGTTCATGGTCTGGTGCTCAGCTGATTAATTTTTGCTGGCGATCGGCCTTGACCTTCATGGTTAGCGCTGGAGGTCGAAAGTTTTTGACCCCAAGGTCAAATTTTGAAATCTTAAATACCATATCGAGTAATACCTCATATGAAAGCGCTTGATAAGTGCTTTCCATATCTGTCAAAAGTTTGACGCTATGACGTCATTTGATGACGTCATGACGAAAAAACGGATTTTTTTCATGGTTACTCTGTAAAACGATTCTCATCGGAATCTCTCGTAGGCAGATATTCTTCAAGGAGCCGCTCCTGGTGGATAGCAGCTCTGTTCACCTCAGTGTGACCTTAAAGAAGTCACACGTGGTCACCTTTTGGCAAGATAGGGTCACCCTGCGGGTGACATTGGTTTTTATTTTAATTTTGCCAAGTAACAAACATACCACTGAGCCGAGCCAAACCGAAACAAAAAGGGAGGTGATCAACATACTTGTCAAAAAAAAACAATTTGGTGAAGTAATGACAAAACACTGATCAGCAAGGCATCGGTTAACATGCGTGAGCTAACACCAAATTAATTCAACTTCCCGAGAAGACAAATCTTTGCAGTAATTTCTTGTACACAGCAGCGGTATTTTCATCAAAAGTTAGAGCTTGTTATCAATAATAGTGCCCCAGGTGTTGGAATTTGTTCACAATTTTCACCTTTTCACCATTTACGGTTACAGGTTCATGACTGTGATTTTTTTGAAATTGCAATATCATCTCTTTAATTTTGCGCACATTCATGGTGAGACAAAAGTCTCCACACCACTTGAATGCATCAATCCCATTGAGGTATACTTTTTTGAGAGCTACGACACAACCATTGCCATAAAGACTGAAGAGTAGGGGTGATAATCCACAGCCTTGTGGACCACCAGTATTCAAGATTGATAACGTCGATAAACTACCAATCATCTACACTTACTGAGGACGGTTTAGTAAAAACAAAACTTTCCACTCAGAGTATGATCAACACTCAACAGTCAACACCTTCTGAAGGGTAAATGGCTGCATCGTGTTAAAGGCTTAAATTAGCTACACACTCAAACATCTTCAGAAAAATGAAATGGGATTTCATTGTACAAAAAAGTGAGTGGTCTGCCACCAAAGTCCCACACTCTTCTCCTGCACACGCCTGCATAAAATCATCGCCGTGACCTGTCAAATAGTGTAAGTTGGGTGGAATGTGGAGAAAAGTGGTTTTAATTTAATCCTTTTTACCACCTATTGTCAGGTCAGGCCAGAACAGATCTGTAACTTGCTGCAGGCACCATGTAAACCTGTACTAACCTGTTCCATGGTCGGGTTGTCGGCGACTAAACTGTATCCCCCACCAGGTTTCCTGGTGAGGAGGGTGTTTGGATATGGACATCCAGCAGGATGAAAAACAAAACCTGTCAAAGGGCAGAGGAGCTCCTTGTGAGCCAACAGCCATCCATATCTAATGCCAAACTGTGTTTGCGGATGTCTCTCTCCTCTCTCCTCTCTCCTCTCTCCCCTCTCCCCTCTCCCCTCTCCCCTCTCCCCTCTCCCCTCTCCCCTCTCTCCTGTCTCCTGTCTCCTGTCTCCTGTCTCCTGTCTCCTGTCTCCTCTCCTCTCCTCTCCCCTCTCCCCTCTCCCCTGTCTCCTCTCCGCTGTCTCCTCTCTCCTCTCTTTCCTCTCTCCTCTCTTCTCTCTTCTCTCTCTCCTCTCTCCCCTCTCCCCTCTCTCCTCTCCCCTCTCCCCTCTCTCCTGTCCCCTGTCTCCTGTCTCCTCTCCCCTCTCCCCTCTCCCCTGTCTCCTCCCCCTGTGTCCTCTCCCCTGTGTCCTCTCCCCTGTCTCCTCTCCCCTGTCTCCTCTCCCCTGTCTCCTCTCCCCTGTCTCCTCTCTCCTCTCTCTCCTCTCTCTCCTCTCATGTCTCTCTCTTCTCTCTCTTCTCTCTCCTCTTTCTCCTCTCTCTCTCTCTCTCCCTGCCTCCCTCTCTCCTTCCCCCTCCTCCTCTTCCTCTCTCCTTCTCCCTCCTCCTCTTCCTCTCTCCTTCCCCCTCCTCCTCTTTGTCTCCCCCTTCCCTCTCCCTCTCCCCCTCCTCTTTCTCTCCCCCTCCTTCTCTCTCTCCCCTCCTCCCTCTCTCTCTCCACCCCTTCCTCTCTCTCCCCATCCCCCTCTCTCTCCCCCTCCTCTTTCTCTCCCCCTCCCTCTCTCTTCCCCCTCCCTCTCTCCCCCTCCCTCTCTCTTCCTCTCCCTCTCTCTTCCCCCTCCCTCTCTCCCCCTCCTCCTCCCTCTCTCCCTCGCCTCTCCCCCTCCCCTCTCCCTCGCCTCTCCCTCCCTCTCCCGCCCACTCTCCCTCCTCCTACCCCTCCACCCCTCCCCTCTCTCTCTCTTTCTCTCTCGCCCCCTGCTGGTTGTTAGCACGATGTGTGTACTGTCATGGCTGCTCCTTGCTCTGTGTCGTGATGACCTGTCCTCTGCTGTGCTGGTTGGTATCTCCCACCCTCCCCATTTCGTTTCCCCTATGTTCGTTTTCTACTTGTAAGGTTCCCTTGTGCTTCCTTTCTGTGTAGAGAAGAGAGAGAGAGAGACAGAGAAAGAACGAAGCGGTGTCCGTAAGGGTATCGTCGGTTTTTTAGGCGGTGTCCTGTTGGTCCATCCATTATTTAAAAGCCTTTCGCTTTAAACCTGTTACATTTTGGTTTTTATTTCGCTTGCCTTTCCGTGTTTTGTTTAGTTTGCGCTCCCTTTCCCAAGGTTCGGAAAAGTAGGAGTGTATTGTTAAGTTTCTCTTCCTAAGTGAGGAAGATGTCGAGCATCGTTTGTTGTAACATGGCGGCGGCTCGCTCGCTGCAAGATGTGGCTTTGGAAGCACGAACCCGTAAGAATGTTCTAGTTTGTGTCCCCCCGACGGGGTTCTTACTGAGGAGATTGTTTTGGCCGTTGGAGACGTTATCGGCATTGAGCATGTACGTGCTGCGTCACGTATGAATTGGAAAGTCGTGGTGTTCGTTTCCGATGTTCGTCTTGTTCACCACGTCGTGAGTTCCGGGTTAACCACACACACAGAGTGGTTACTTTGTTATGACCTCCCCGATGGACGTCCCGACAATGAAAATAATCGTCCCTAACGTTCCTGCTTTCGTGTCGAATCAACAGCTTGTCTCTGTTTTGTCTCGTTACGGGAAAATTGTTTCAAAGATCTCGATGATCCCCCTCAGGTGCCGCCATGACAAGGCAAAGCACGTGATGAGCTTTCGGCGGAAACTTGACATGGTGCTGCCGGACCGTGGGGAGGACACGAGTTTAAAGGTTTCTTTTAAGATTAAAATTGATAACTATGATTACCATGTGTATTATATGCTTCGTCAGCGACTTTCACATGTTTTCTTTGTGGAGCCTTTGGCCATTTTAAAAGATTCTTGTTTGAAGTGTGGGGAATCGGGACACGTTGATTTAGAATCTAGATTGTGAAACGGTTAACGATCCACAACCTCGTTTGGTGGAGGAGGTCATTGTGCTGTATCACGTGATTGGGTTTTCGTATATCATGCCTCGCCCGCTAGGGGTGGCAGGAATGTACATCCGGTCGCGCAATAAAGCGGAGTTGATACTGGCCCGCGTGCTTCTCGTGTCCCACTGCATCTCGTACACTCTAGTTGGCGGACGAGGATGGTTGAAAACGGACAGGTGCCCGTTTTCGTCGGAGACGACTTCGAATTGTTTTCGGAGCAATTGGGATGCTATTTCCACGCGAATGATGTGGTCGACGAGAGCAAACAGAAGTCGATCTTGCTCGCTTCGCTTTCGGCGGAGCATTATCGACTACTGAGTGATTTGGTGGCACGGAACAGGCCCCGGGATGACGAGCTGTCGTTTCGGGACATTGTGGAGAAGATGAAAGCACACATGGCGCCGGAGATGTCATTACAACTCGCTCCATACCAGTTCGATCGCCTCTCGAAAGGTGCGGAGGAGCGCGTCGCTGATTTCGTGGTGCGGATTAAGCATTCTTCCATGGCCTGCAAGTTCACGGCGTGGGAGCGTCCAGCTCGGCTCAGAGATCGTTTTATTGCTGGTTAACAAGATGCGAAGATGGTTTCGGCGGTTCTACGGCTGAAGGGTGAAGCCATTACATTCGACTCTGCGGTCAGAGTTTTTTTTTGTATACCTTGGTCGAGGCTCGTATGAGAGCTAACACACAACTCACAGCAAGGAGGCATGAGACAAGAGGGGCGGGAGTGGAAGGGACAAAACAGTGGGGAACAGACACATTAGGTGAACTGTGGAAGGGAGAGGGATGGGGATGGGACGGGGAACATGGCGAAGAGAAGATGGACATTTCAGGAATGAAAGCAGGAGACATGAAGGAAGTGGGCTTGGGTGGATTATCAGGGGTAGAAAAGATCGAGGATTTGGATGGGGGAAGATAAGAGGTGGTGGTGAACAGCTGTTTTGAATGCCTGGAGGGAAGAATGGGAAAGAATAGAGTGAGGAAGTTTATTCCAAAGGCGGGAAAAAAGAGGAATGAAAGAGTGAAGATGAGCAGTGATTCGTGATTTTGGTAGTTTTACCAGAAGGGGGTTGTTGGCGGACCTTGAGCGCCCTGTGGAAATGTGGTGGGGACAAATCGCAGAGAGAGCAAGGGGGGCAAGGCTGGAGAGGAGTCGGTAGAAGACAGAAAGACCACCGACTAACCTGCGGTGATTGAGTGAGAGGCCCAAAGACTCAGCTTCATTGCGGGAGATGCCGATGATCTTAAATGCCCTGGTTTCGACAGCGTGAAGCCGAGAAAGGTGGGAGGCAGGAGCACCAGCCCAGAGGGGAGAGCAGTACTCCATCAGGCTACGGACAAAAGCTTTGTAAGTGGTCAGGAGCTCAAGAGGGCCGAGGAAGGACTTAACACGACGGAGGATTCCCAGTCGGCAACTGGCTTTTGAGGCAAGGTTGGAAATGTGACTTTCCCAGGAAAGGTCATGGCAGATAGTGAGACCTAGAAGCATGAAAGAAAAGACTTCTTCCAGAGGATTGTTGAGAAAGTGGATGGGGGGGTTTTGTAAACGGTCCTTTCGAAGAGACATAGTGAGAGTGTGAGATTTGTCTGGATTGAAAGACATGTTCCACGTGTTGGACCAGTTTGTGATTTTATCCAGAAATAATTCCCGGCTACAGCGGTCGAGCAGACTCGCGGGGATGTTCGGGCCATCACCGGCCACGCGGGGACGCGAGCACCCCGGGGCGCGCACACGACCTTCGGTGCAGGTCGGACGTCGCCGTGCGGCCGCACGTGCGACGAGGTGACCCCGCGGACGTGTTTGGGATGCGGAGGTCGACACCTGCGCCGTGCGTGCCCGTACAAAGGCACCGTGTGTTTATATTGTCACAAGGTGGGTCATCTGAAGCGTGTGTGCCGTGGGGCGCCGGCCACTGTTAAGGTCATGGACGGCGATGTGCGAGGCGACCCGGGGCGGAACCGGCGGCCGTTGATGGGCCTGTTTTCAATTGGCCCGGCGGCGACGCGCCCGATGACGGTGGAAATCGAAGTGAACAAAGCGCCGATCACATTCCAGGTCGATACGGGAGCGGATGTGTCGATCATCGGCGAACAGACCGTGCGTAGACTCAACGGCCTGAAGCTTATCAGGTCAAACCTCACGCTGTTCACGTACACCCGCGAGAAGATAACGCCAGTCGGGATGGCAGACTTGTCTGTGCGGTACCAAGGCTAGGTCGCCGCGCTTCTGTTGTACGTCGTGCGGGGGAGGGGTCAGTCTCTCCTCGGCCGTGACTGGCTGTCCCACATCAGGCGAGACTGGGCCGCAGTTCACCTTGTGCAACCCGTGCCGAGCCGGTGGGAGGATCAGTTGGAGAAGATTCTTCAAAGACATCAAGGTTTGTTTTGCGACGACCTTGGGAAACTCAAGGGCATGGAGGCAAAGCTCTTCCTGAAGGAGGGGGTGGTTCCTCGTTTTTGTAAACCACGACCAGTGCTGTATGCCCTGCGGGACAAGGTCAAGGGTGAACTGGATAGGCTGGAGGCCTGTGGAGTGATCGAACCGGTGTCATACTCAGATTGGGCCACCCCGGTTGTCACGGTGCTGAAACGGAATGGAGACGTCCGATTGTGTGGGGACTTCAAATCCACGGTTAACCCGGGGCTCAGCGTGGAGCAATATCCACTGCCGTCAATCGATGAAATATATGCGCGATTGGCGGGGAGTCGATACTTCACGAAGCTAGACCTGCGTGATGCAAATTTTCACCTGGCGATGGATCCCGGGAGTAGCGAGCTTTTGACAATCAACACGTGTCAAGGGCTCTATCGATATACCCGACTCTGTTTTGGGATTGCTTCGGCCCCAGCCTTGTGGCAGAAAGCCATGGATCAGGTTTGCATTGGCCTGCCCACTCAGACCTACCTGGACGATGTGCTCATTGCGGGGAAAACAGCGGACGAGCAACTTGCGAACATTGCCCAAGTGCTGACAAAGCTAGAAGCGTGCGACCTGCGCTTGAACAGGGACAAGTGCGCGTTCTTCAAGCAGTGCTTGGAATACCTCGGGCACATCATCACGCCGGAGGGGCTGTTGAAAGGTCCTCGGAAGGTGGAGGTGATTCAACACATGCCACCGCCTCGCGACAAGACGCAGCTGCGCTCGTTCATTGGTATGGCCCAGTATTACCAAAGGTTCGTGCGCGGGCTCAGCTCACAACTTGCGCCATTAACACGGCTGCTCAGGAAGGACGAGCACTGGGCTTGGGGGCCTGCACACCAGGCGTCGTTCGACCTCGTCAAGCGGCTGCTCACAGAGGATACGGTCCTCGTGCACTACGAGCCTGCGCGTCCGCTCTTATTGGCATGCGACAGCTCTGCATATGGCATCGGGGCAGTGCTCTCCCACAGGATGGACGATGGTTCCGAGCTGCCTGTTTGTTTTGCATCCCGGACCCTGTCCGCAGCAGAGCGGAAATATGCCCAGATCGAGCGCCAGGCTCTCAGCCTCGTCTGGGGTGTGTGGAGGTTTCATCAATACCTGCTGGGGCGGCATTTCACTTTGCAGACGGATCACAAAAAGCTTCAATTCATCCTGAGACCCGAACGCGGGGTACCGGTGGTAGCGGCCGTGCGAATACAGCGGTGGTGTCTGTTTCTTGCTGCTTACGATTATGATATTCAGTTCCGAAGCACCGAGAAGCATGCTAACTGTGACGGGCTCTCACGCTTGCCGTGTGCGGAGGGTCCAGCTGCGTCTGAGTCAGGCGACCGGGTCGATGTGTTTGCGCTGGGCCAGGTCCAAAGCGGGCCAATCACGGCCAGACAGGTCGCGGTGGAATCGGCTCGTGATCCGGTGCTCGCCCGTGTCGTCTAGGCGATTTCTACAGGGAATTGGAGCGATTTACCTTCGACACCGGCATTTCAACCTTTCACGTCACGCGCATCGGAGCTGTCGTTGGTCCAACGGTGCGTTATGTGGTGAATGAGGACGGTGATTCCATCGAAGTTCAGGTAGTGGTGTTTGGAAGAACTGCATGTCAGTCACCTTGGCGTCGTGAAGACCAAGAGTCTTGCTCGTAGCCTGTTGTGGTGGCCGGGGTTGGACAAAGACATTAAGCAGTTGGTTAAGCATTGCGCCACGTGTCAAACAGATGCTGATAACCCGCGTCGAGCCTCGGGGCTATGGCCGACCCCAGACAGAGCCTGGCAGAGGGTCCATGTAGATTTTGCGGGGCCGGTTAATGGCAAAATGTTTTTGATTGTGATCGATGCATTCTCTAAATGGCCGGAGGTTGTAGTAATGCAGCATACATCAGCAAACATTACAGTAGAGAAACTGCGGACGATCTTTGCTAATAAAGGATTACCGGAGATCCTGGTCTCTGATAACGGTCCGCAGTTCATCGCAGGTGTATTTGATGAGTTTATGCGTCAAAATGGTATTCGACATCTAAGGTCTGCACCGTATCATCCTGAGACGAATGGGCAGGCTGTGTCGTTTGTTAAGATGTTGAAACTGGCTTTGCGCAGGGGGGTGTTGCACCTGTGCAGACAGTTGTCGATGTCTTTTTGCTCCATTACAGGAACGCAATTCATCCTGTCACGGGTGATTCGCCTGCCATTCGTCTCTATGGACGGGCATTTGCTGCGACCTGGAGGGTCGGGGAGTGGGACGGTGTCACGTCCGACGCTGCTGCGTGGTTTCGATGTGGGACAGCGGGTAATGGTGCGCGATTATTTCCACGGTTCCAAATGGGTGCCGGCTGTGGTCTCTGTGGTACTGGGGCCGGCGAATTGCATGGTGCGGACTGATGGTGGGGAGGTGTGGAAGCGGCACGTGGACCAAGTGCATGATCGCTGTTCAGCGTCACCTCCCCCACACCCCCCCCCCGGGCTGAACGATGTGGGACCCCCACCTGTAATGTCGCCGTGGCCAGACGTTGTATCACCAGGGCCGGATTTGCCGACGCCCAACGGGTCTTCGCCTGATTCAGTCCTGCCCGGGGACGTCGGGCAGGCTGGTCGGCCGGGGGCGGTTGTTATTGCGGATGGCGCGCGTCCGGCGAGGGTGTCACCTCGACAGAGCCGGGAGGCGTCTGGGCCTGGGCCGTCTGGCGCCGCTGCCCGTCCAAGGCGGGTCAGGGTGCGGCCGCGTTACTTGGAGGATTATGAGTGTTGATTGGTTTCGGTTGGTCATGTTATGATTGTCCTTTCATCGTTTGACTTGTCATTTTACGAGGGGAGGAGTGTGCTGTATCATGTGATTGGGTTTTCATATATCATGACTCGCCCACTAGGGGTTGCAGGAATGTACATCCGGACGTGCAATAAAGCGGAGTTGATGCTAACACTCTTGCTTCTAGTGTTCCACTGCACCTCGTACACCATAGTGATTCCCAGTGAACCCAACGTTCCCGCTCATACTGTTCCCTTACATCGTGTATGTCGTGGCAGGGGCTGAAAAAGGGTTCTAATTTCGGAGGAGATACCCCAACCGGAGGTATAACAAGCTGAAACCGGTCTCATTTGAACCGTATGGATGTCTAGTTTTCGAAAACTGAGGTTGTAGTTGTCGAAATTCTGCACAACCTGGTGAATTAACCCCTTGAGTGTGGGAACATAAGAGAAAATGGGCATTTTAAATAATTCTTTATTTACTTCAATAAGCATAAAATGCATGCAGAATGGTTGAATATTTCAGGGTATTTCTATGTATTGGACATGTTTTAAGATATTTCAGGAGGTTTTAGGCTCCTGAGGGGGTTAAGGACCCACAAAATACCCCCAATTTTGGCAGTTTTGTGCAATTTTAGCAAAAACTTGTACGTTTTCTCTTAAATGCCCAATATATGTTTTAAACGTGGCAAATTGGATTATTTTCATCAGGCAGGGTGTCTCATTAAAGAATATGTCAGTTCAACTATGATAGAATGTTCACAACCAGGTAAATTAACCATTTCTCTGATATGTGCGCGGTTCGAGTGAAAATTCTCATTTTTCTAAAATCGGCATCTTTTATGCAAAAATTAACTGTTATCATGGAAAACTATGGAAAATATCAAGGTTACTATTAGAAATTGATATTATGCAAGGTATTTCATGGACTTTTATGCTGCCAAGGGGTAAAAGACCCCCGGAATACCTCCAAATCGGCATTTTTTTTTCGTCGTAATTTTATGCCACAATTGCCTCTTTTTTTTTTCGCATGATATTGTCATTACATGTTGTAACAGTCCCAAGTCCAATTTGATGAACCAGTCAGATTGTCTCATGAATGAAATTGCAGTTGAACCCGGATAAAAAGATTCACACCTTTGAGAAAATCTATTCAATATGTTTATGTTGTTGCACAGTGAAACCCACTCATGAATCTTTCAATACTGATCACATCTGAAATCAGCTGGCCATGCATCTAAATATCGAAAACAGTGTCTATCTCTGTTGCATTTCCATTTTCCTGTTGTACGACATTGCTGTGATTGTTGCGGTCAGTGCAGCTACATATGTCAATGCACTCTAGTCCTGCAAGGACGCAAGGGCACATCCTCCCGTTTTCACAGTTTTTGTCAGTGTAGTAGAGCTGTGTTAAGTCTCGAACCTCAGCTGGAGCGGAATCTTGAGTATACATAGTCTGGGTAATCCCACTACCTTCACAAGCAGACCAGCCATGATCAACTGGTGATATCAACGGTGGGTTAGCAACATGGCTGTCACACCAAATCTTGGTTTGATACTTGGCCCGTAGAATGTGCTGCTTGAATGCATCCTCAGTTGGGGGAAGCATAGATGCTGGCTTGTCTGTGGTCGTGGCCAAATGGAAACGTAGATCATTCAATGAATCCAAGTTCTTTGCCTTTTTTGCCATACATCAGAAGCACAAATTTCCGTGACAATGAAACACAAGTGTCTATATCAGCCTCATGAAATCCTTTCATATCTGACAATGCTTGTGCATTCTTGATCAGTGTAGAATAAGCTGTTCGCTTCCCAATTCTGTTGAAAGAACATGTGTCACACCCAGTGATAGCGTGTATGGCAGGGAGACACTCACAAGCAGTTGGTCCTAACTGAGTTACTATCTCATGGACTGAAATGTATCTCTCCTTTCCAGAATGTCTAGTGTACATGTATACCTTGTCAGTCAGCTGTTTTCTACTGGAATAGTAGATCAACAGTACCAGGACATCTGTGTCATCACAGCGAACAATGACCCTTGAATGGTCACGTGAGAGACTGAAGGCATGGAAGATTATCCAAGTATCCGCTTCCTCCTGTGTACTCTGAAGAGAGTCAATGGATGAGACTCCGAGTGGTTGCACTTCTTTCACCAGCTTGCCATCACCGAAACCACCGGCCAGAATAATTGATTTCTCGTTTGGTAATTGTTCGTAATTGCCCAATATATGTTGAGAGATGAAGTTTGCTAGGCTGGACTTGTTGCCTCCACTTTTCAGAAACTGGTGGTAGTTTGGAACCTGTCTGCCTCCTTGAATCTGGTATGTTAGTAACATGTTGTTGGCACCCTCCGCTGCCTTTCGGTGGACTCGATTGATATCTCGACGTCATAGCAATCAAAGATTACTCCAATGATACTGATATCCAATGAAGAATTCCTGAAAAGTCGTAATAGTCGTTTCTGAACTATTGTAGCTAAATCTTGGAATGTTGTGAAGTGATTTTCATCCAAACTCTGAATCATAGCCATCCCATCAATTATGTATGCGGATGATGTGGGTTCAGGTATTGCCGAGATTTGTGGCAGCTCTGCTAGAACGTCCGCACAATTTGCCTCAAGCTTCTTGGTAAGGTCAGCTTTTGCAGTTTACCTCATCGACCCATCTTCATGGAAGAGTGCTGGTAGCACGGCCGCCAGTTCGTAACAAAGTACCTTCCTCAAATCGACATTATGACTCTGTCAGACAGCCACTAGCTGCCTGAACAACACCTCAGTATCAATGATCAGCTTCCGGTCCTTGTCGTTGGTGAGTGCCTTCTTCATATCTGAAAATGTCAACACAGTTTCTTTCTTCAAGGGGTCCTGGAAACTCTGAGAATGTTCGGTCCCAATTCTTTCTTTGACGAAGTCCTCAGAGGTTGCTTTTCCTTTTTCTGGAATACACCAGAGAATTCTTAACTTCTGGACATACCATTTGACCGGTGATGATGTTTAGAAGCGATTCTGGTACCTCATCTAGATTAAACGGATTTTGACACTGGCTGACAATGTATTCTTTCATGTTCTTCAGATCGTTTTTGTCCTTGTTCATGCATGCATTTCCAAGCTCCTCATGAAGGTTTGCTTTTGAACCGGATTGGCAAAGGCCTTTGAAAGACTCCGAGTATTCCCCAGTGACATGTCGTGTCATCAGCCAGCACAGAAGTGCCCCTTTACGAAGGGTGAAGCCGATGATGCCTCCTCGACTCTTCGCTTCTTGATTTATAGTTTGTTCTTGGGCTTGGTCAGTTGGCACACAATTAAATGTTCTATGTGGGGATCTTCGCACAACAAATCCACCTTGCACAATGTGTTCATACATTCTTGGCTGAGTTTGTTCCAACTGCTTCATCTCTGCAATATACGCTGGAGTGTAGCGAGCATAGTTGATGCGTCCTGCAAGAATCAAATAGGGCACTGTTTCCATCACAGTTTTTAAGTGCATTACAAAGTTTGCCTCTCTGTCTGCCCTTCACAGTCGTAGTAAAATGTTGCCAGACTCTAAAATGCTATCCCAATAGGCAAACGTTGCCGACTGTTGTCGTCCTGCTTTCTGAAAAAGACTGATTGTATCCAACATAGATTGTGGGATTTTCTTCTTCAACTCCTGACAAGTGGCAGCGCAGACAGTCTGATCCCTTCCTTTAAAGGATTTCTCCAAGCCTTGTATCGACTGCTTCGTTTCATCTGATAGCCATGGCAAACTGGAAGTTTTAGCAAATGCTTCAGCGGATGTCAAATGCATATGCTTCATGGGCCAAACGGATACCTCGTATTCCTCGGGTGTACTGCTTCCCTTGTAGCATCTGGTTAGCTGTGGCTGTTGCATATACATCTGATGATGTAAGGATGTTCTGAAGGCCACCATCTCCAAATAACTTCCCAATGCTTGCAATGAAAGCCATCGTCAGATGCATAACCCCAAGTCGCATTGTTACTTTCCCCACAAGAGGTTCTGGCTTGCTCCACAAAATCTGCTGTGCCTTGCTGTCGATAGCAAGGTCCGCTGTCACAAGAATGTGGTCCTGTCCCAACTCCTTAGATATGAGCACTAACTTGAGCAAAGTTGTGTAGATGGTGGAAAAATCTGACGGCGGAGAATTGATGAGAGGAAGGTATCAAATGGTCGCAGCTGGAACTATCTTTGTACTCGCAAGGGCGTTGAAACCACTCCATGCTGGAATTCTTGAAAACCTTTCGTCTGCACAGATGTGTCGTGCCAACGCCCTTATGAAATCTTTGATCACAACCTTTGAAGATGGGTCAGTTGTATCGAATGGGGATGAGATATCGGGTTCTGGCTTTTTTGGTGGTTTTCTATACCTTTGGATTTGTTCTTCCTCACATTGTTCCATGGTGAGTGCTTTCTGCTTTGTGTGCGGAATTAAGTTCATCTCGTTCGAAACCGATGATCGCTGGTACAGCACAATAGCCATGGCATGGGTAGTATGTTTTCCATCAACTGTTTCCTCGTTTTGGTCAAAATTGTCGATTGCAGCACCAAGTGTGTCGATTTGTTTGGGGTCAAATTTTGCAATACCACTTGGGATCTGCACTTGAGATGGGCCTGAAAGTTGGTCAAGAGCAACTGATGTAATGAAGCTTCTGACTTTGTCGTAGTTTATACAATACCCAACTGCACTTGAAACTTCTACAAGTTCCTTACTACAATGGTCATGGTGCATTTGAGTACTTAACCCAAATGTAATCGGTGTCTGTATCTTACAAGACAAAGCAATGATACTGTGGCATATTCCAAGTACCTTCAAATCAGCTGCACTATCATCACAACTTTCTGGGGAACTCTTACATGTCTTTGCATTGTCAAAATAATGTTTTGATGTACACCATGCTATAAAATCATGCAGAGTTTCTGGAATAAATGATTTGCACAGGTGCTTCTCAAACTGTCTGCTTGGATTATAATGGTTTGATTGAAATGTTTTTCCTGAAATTGAATCGCGTAGTATTCCAGTGGCTTGATGAGGAATGACAGCATTGTCCAATTGATCTGATTCAACACAAGATCCAAATTCGTAATCACCCGATTCATTGATTTGAATGTTCAGAGCAGATACCTTCTTCACGAGATCACCGACAGTTACCTCATTCGAACAAACAAGATCGTACTTTCCAGTCTGGCTAATGAAAAGCATCCAATCACCAAATCGCTTCTTCAGCTTCTGTTTGAGCTTCCATGATGGATACTCACTGGGTTTCTCCGCTGTACTCTCAACCTAGTTCCTGAAGTATAACCAGGAGTCGTTCATGCAATGTAGACAGTGTCACATTGCATGAATGCATGAATGCATGTCACATTGCATGAAAGGCAACATCACATGACAGTGTTCATGCAATGTAGACAGTGTCACCTTCTTTACCTTTGAAAAAATTGTGCGTTCAATTTCCTCACTTAAACTAAGAACAGCCTTATCATGGACATTCATAGCCTTCTCCCATTTAGCCTTTGACCGGTCAGCCTTTATATTTCTTGGTGAGATATAACGACTGTAACAGGATCTGTGGTATTTTGCATCATACACAAATAAGTCTGGATATGACAACATCCGCATGCGAGTCCTGTCATCGAGTCTTTCTAAAGTTGCTGCACTGACACGGTCACGAGTTGAAGCTCCGGTGCCAGTGGCGATTTCTGATGACCTTTCTGCTCTTTTGTATGATTTCTCACAGATGAAACGATCAGTTCTTATGTTAAACGTGGAAGTGTCTGTGTGCCGGATTTGGGATGGACCACTCTCAACCATGTCACCAGCATTATCAGCCGTATCATTCGCAGTAGCAAGTTCATTTTGAACATACTTCAGATTACTTGCGGTTGTATAAGATGCCCTACATTTCTTATGGTATCTAACGGTAACAGTCTGGTTTGAAATGCCATCTTTGATCTTGAGCAACCTGTCACGCACAGTGTCCTGACGTATTTCCGCAGCTCGAAGAGCAGGTTTTACTCCGTCTCGTGTTGGATTTCTTATGAATGGATTGTCCACTGACTTCTCATCTAACGTCTGTTCACATATTACACAACTTTCACTCAGACATCTTCTCTTCTCAAGGGGTTCTCCAATCAGATCCATCTTGATTCCCTGCAAGAGAAGGGTATTAAATTTCAGCTAGAGATGCCATAGCGGTGAATCACCGTGGGGAATTAGGCCTATGAATAAGGGTCAGTATACCGGGTGTGGAGCCTAATCAGTACTCAATTAAAGATGCCAGCTATCCTCACACAATATACACTTACTGAAGGGAGCCAACACTAAGGATTTATAGCCACTGAGCATGCAGAGCACTTTCACTTTTCATACATGTGGCATTACATGGCCATGCTAATACCATGTACAACACATTGTTTACACATACACATAGGGCCTACACCATCACATACAGCACATAGTTTCATTTTTCCTCTGATCTTGTACTATGAGAACATCTTTGGTTTTCTTTTTTAGATCCTACCTGTTCAATAGGCCTAATTTGACCAATACAATGAGTGATGATCCTCGTCTTGAAGTTGATAAGAAGATTTGACATGTGCGAGCCATGCATGACAGAGGCACAGGTGTCATGATGCCAAAAACAAAAGATCAGCAGTGGCAATGCCACCTATGGTGTCTTGGTTTAACTAATAATATCACCATGGGAGAAAATTCCAACTGTCATTCTTATTAATTGTATTTATTTACAGTACATATGCTACATGTGGGGGTATTTTGGGTTCCTTTTAATCCCCTGCTCATGACAAACTGCACAGAATATCTCAAAACATGATAATACCATAGAAAATTACAATGTAATGAGTTTGGCCTGAAATCGTTAAAAAAATGCCAAATTGGTGGTATTCCGGAGGGTCTTTTACCCCTTGGCAGCATAAAGGTCCATTAAATACCTTGCATAATATCAATTTCTAATAGTAACCCTGATATTTTCCATAGTTTTCCATGAGAACAGTTAATTTTTGCATAAAAGATGCCGATTTTAGAAAAATGAGAATTTTCACTCGAACTGTGCACATATCAGAGAAAAGGTTATTTTACCTGGTTGTGAACATTCTATCATAGTTTAACTGACATATTCTTTAATGAGACACCCTGCCTGATGAAAATAATCAAATTTGGCACTTTTAAAACGTATATTGGGCATTTAATAAGAGAAAACGTACAAGTTTTTGCTAAAATTGCGCAAAAACTGCCAAAATTGTGGGTATTTTGTGGGTCCTTAACCCCCTTCGGAGCATAAAACCCCCTGAAATCTCTTAAAACGTGTCCAATACATAGAAATACCCTGAAATAATCAACCATTCTACATGTATTTTATGCTTATTGAAGTAAATAATGAATTATTGAAAATGGCCATTTTTCTTTTGTTCCCGCACTCAAGGGGTTAATTCACCATGTTGTGCAGAATTTCAACAACTACAACCTCAGTTTTCGAAAACTAGGCATCAATACGGTTCAAATGAGACCGGTTTCAGCTTGTTATACCACCGGTAGGGTTCAACTCATTTTTCTCGGTCTCGGCCACGACACTATGAACCTGGATGGGAATATTGCAATGTATTGCACACTGATAACAAAAATGTCAGGTGACTTGCAATGGAGACTTGCTCACTGGTCACTGCTAACAAACACTTTTGTGAACTGAATTGATGTTGCTGTATCAGCGCTTTGTCCTTGTTGTAATATCACGGAAGATTTGTTCCATGGATATATTGATTGTGTACGCTTGTGCCCCCTTTTTCTTTTATTGAACAATATATTTCATGTTGTAAATGTCCCCTTTTCACTCCGGTTTTTTATTTTTGGCCTCAGAGTCAATTCCGGTACTGAAATGTTGTTAATGTTTTTGAACTGTCCTATCAGAGGCTAAATTAGCGATCTACCTGTCGAGAAAAGCCAAAATGAAAGGCAAACCCTTTGAGCAATGCAATGTGATTTTGCATTTTCAATCCCTGGTTTCAACTCGTTTGAAACTAGAATTTAATTATTACAGAAATAATGCAAATATTAACACTTTTGTTGAAACTTGGTGTGTTGGCAAGATGTGCAACGTAAATGAAAATGTATTAGAAATTTATGTGTAGTTTTCTTTCCTTGTGTCTTTGAAGTTTTCTTGGTTTGAATTGCCTTTTTTTAGTGTTTCTATGACTTTGTTAATTTCTCTTTGAAACCTGTTTTTGGGTCACTCCTTTTGTTTTTTTTTTTGTATTTTTATAATAAAAGGAGTCAAAAGTCAAAAAAAAGTCTCTCTCTCTCTCTCTCTCTCTCTCTCTCTCTCTCTCTCTCTCTCTCTCTCTCTCTCTCTCTCTCTCTCTCTCTCTCTCTCCTCTCCTTTCCTCTCTCCTCTCTCCTCTCTCCTCTCTCCTCTCTCCTCTCTCCTCTCTCCTCTCTCCTCTCTCCTCTCTCCTCTCTCCTCTCTCCTCTCTCCTCTCTCCTCTCCTCTCCTTTCCTCTCCTTTCCTCTCCTTTCCTCTCCTTTCCTCTCCTTTCCTCTCCTTTCCTCTCCTTTCCTCTCCTTTCCTCTCCTTTCCTCTCCTTTCCTCTCCTTTCCTCTCCTTTCCTCTCCTTTCCTCTCCTTTCCTCTCCTTTCCTCTCCTTTCCTCTCCTTTCCTCTCCTTTCCTCTCCTTTCCTCTCCTTTCCTCTCCTTTCCTCTCCTTTCCTCTCCTTTCCTCTCCTTTCCTCTCCTTTCCTCTCCTTTCCTCTCCTTTCCTCTCCTTTCCTCTCCTTTCCTCTCCTTTCCTCTCCTTTCCTCTCCTTTCCTCTCCTTTCCTCTCCTTTCCTCTCCTTTCCTCTCCTTTCCTCTCCTTTCCTCTCCTTTCCTCTCCTTTCCTCTCCTTTCCTCTCCTTTCCTCTCCTTTCCTCTCCTTTCCTCTCCTTTACTCTCCTTTCCTCTCCTTTCATCTACTTTCCTCTCCTTTCCTCTCCTTTCCTCTCCTTTCCTCTCCTTTCCTCTCCTTTCCTCTCCTTTCCTCTCCTTTCCTCTCCTTTCCTCTCCTTTCCTCTCCTTTCCTCTCCTTTCCTCTCCTTTCCTCTCCTTTCCTCTCCTTTTCCTCTCCTTTCCTCTCCTTTTCCTCTCCTTTCCTCTCCTTTCCTCTCCTTTCCTCTCCTTTCCTCTCCTTTCCTCTCCTTTCCTCTCCTTTCCTCTCCTTTCCTCTCCTTTCCTCTCCTTTCCTCTCCTTTCCTCTCCTTTCCTCTCCTCTCCTCTCCTCTCCTCTCTCTCCTCTCTCCTCTCCTTTCCTCTCTCCTTTCCTCTCTCCTCTCCTCTCCTTTCCTCTCTCCTCTCCTCTCCTCTCTCCTCTCCTCTCCTTTCCTCTCTCCTCTCCTCTCCTTTCCTCTCTCCTCTCCTCTCCTTTCCTCTCTCCTCTCCTCTCCTTTCCTCTCTCCTCTCCTCTCCTTTCCTCTCTCCTCTCCTCTCCTTTCCTCTCTCCTCTCCTCTCCTTTCCTCTCTCCTCTCCTCTCCTTTCCTCTCTCCTCTCCTCTCCTTTCCTCTCTCCTCTCCTCTCCTTTCCTCTCTCCTCTCCTTTCCTCTCTCCTCTCCTCTCCTTTCCTCTCTCCTCTCCTCTCCTTTCCTCTCTCCTCTCCTCTCCTTTCCTCTCTCCTCTCCTCTCCTTTCCTCTCTCCTCTCCTCTCCTTTCCTCTCTCCTCTCCTCTCCTTTCCTCTCTCCTCTCCTCTCCTTTCCTCTCTCCTCTCCTTTCCTCTCTCCTCTCCTCTCCTTTCCTCTCTCTCTCTCTCTCCTTTCCTCTCTCTCCTCTCCTCTCCTTTCCTCTCTCCTTTCCTCTCTCCTCTCCTCCTTTCCTTTCATCTCTCCTCTGCTTTCCTCTCTTATCTCCTTTCCTCTCTCTCTCTCTCTCTCTCTCTCTCTCTCTCTCTCTCTCTCTCTCTCTCTCTCTCTCTCTCTCTCTCTCTCTCTCTCTCTCTCTCTCTCTCTCCCCTCTCTCCTCTCCTTTCCTCTCTTCTCTCTCCCCTCTCTCTCCCCCTCCCTCTCTCTCTCTCTCCCCTCTCTCTCCCCCTCCCTCTCTCTCTCTCCCCTCTCTCTCTCCTCTCCCTTTCCCTCTCTCTCCCTCCCCTCTCCCCCTTTGTACTTTACTTTGTCACTTATACAAACAGCTCACAAACTTTCCCTGGAATCCTTCCCTCCAGCAAATAATCATAAATACAATATGATTCTGTATCCAGACGGAGCCAGAAGCTACCATTACCATTGATGGCTCCATATCTGGAAGCATTGCAATCAACATTAATGAAAACCTTTTTACGCTTATCTACATTTTCAATAAGAATGAAGCCTCATATATATATATATATATATATATATATATATATATATATATATATATATATATATATATATATATATATATATATATATATATATATATATGTATATATGTATATATGTGTATATGTATATATATGTATGTATATGTATATATATATGTATATATATATATGTATATATATATATATATATATATATATATATATATATATATATATATATATAGATAGAGAGAGATTGATTGCAGACCATCTCCAGAGCTTGTTTTGTGGTGTACTTTGTGTGCTGTGTAGACAATGCATTGACAGCATCGGTTCATGGTCAACCTGGTGTTGGCTTCACTGTAAGAGTGGCTGGCTTAAGATCTCAGAGTCTTGAGTTTCAAGGCTTTGTTGGGCAGTTGAATTAACACCAGGTGGGTATACTCAGCCTGCAAGCCTTCTGAGGTTGGCAAAATGAGTACCAGCGTGATGGTATCAGGGGCATTGCATCAGTGGCACAGCCGTGCTTCCAGAAAATGATGCAGCCAAGCAGCCACAGGCTGCAGAGGAATAAATAAAACAGGTTAATGGTCATATAACACACCTTTGCAGGTTTTTTTGAACAAGAACCACACGTTCCCAACAGGGAGTTGTGATTACACACACTTATTTTTATCTTGCCAAAACAAAGTTTTGCAAGATATGTTAGTCAGTTCGTATGTTTTTTTTTTGTCTGTAATCACGTATAAAAAATTCTGCAGAGCACAGTTATCATCGGAAATTTTTGTAACTTCGCATATCAGAGGCCTATAGAGGTCTCTTTCAGTGCACAAAATTTTGAAGGTCAAGGTCAAAGGTCAAGGTCACTTTGGCGCAAATCAGGGGAGTCGACGAAACCCTTATTTTTTGAGTAATTTTGATCGGATCGTCTTCAGACTTCATGGGAATATAGTTCGTGGTCTGGCGCTCAGCTGATTAATTTTTGGTGGCGATTGGCCTTGACCTTCATATTATTTATTTATTTATTTTTTTGGTCTGTAATCACATATAAATCACTCTGCAGAGCACAGTTATCATTGGAAATTTTTGTAACTTCGCATATCAGAGGCCTATAGGAGGTCCCTTTCAGCGCATAAAATTTTGAAGGTCAAGGTCAAAGGTCAAGGTCACTTTGTCGCAAATCAGGGGAGTCGACGAAACCCTTATTTTTTGAGTAATTTTTATCGGATCGTCTTCAAACTTCATGGGAATATAGTTCATGGTCTGGTGCTCAGCTGATTAATTTTTGGTGGCGATTGGCCTTGACCTTCATGGTTAGTGCCTCAGGTCAAACATATTTGACCCCAAGGTCAAATTTTCAAGTTTTAGGAACCATATCGTGTAGTACCTCAAATTGAACACCTCGATGAGTGCTTTCTAGATATGTCAAGCTTGAGACATTATGACGTCATTTGGTGACGTTATGAGGCAAAAGCATATTTTTCATGGTTACTCTGTAGAACGATTCTCATCGGAATCTCTTGTAGGCAGATATTCCTCAAGGAGTCGCTCCTGGTGGATAGCAGCTCTGTTCACCTCAGTGTAACCTTAAATAAGTCACACGTGGTCACCTTTTGGCAAGATACGGGTCACCCTGCGGGTGACATTGGTTTATTGTGATGTCGTGATTAAATTATTATTTTGCAAAGACGATTATATTATTATTATGCTATTATCGGTATTGCCGACGCACCATTTTGAACGGCAAAATGTCCTCCGAAGATGAAATTATTGAAGTTCTGCTTCTTCTTCTTCACGTGACGCACAGATAGCGGTGTGTTAATGTTATTATTTCTGCCACCGAAGGTGAAGGAGGTTATGTTTTCATCCCTTTTTGTTTGTTACTTACGAAATCTAAAGATTTCTAAGTATATTGATGCCTTCTGTTTCTGTTTGTTTGTTTGTTTGTAGGCACGATAACTCGAGAACGGAAGAAGCTACCAATGTCAAATTACACCACGTGATTCAGGAGGGTGATTGCTTGTGCTGATTAGATTTTGGTCAAAGGTCAAGGTCACAGTGAGGTCAAATATTCGATTTTTGATGGTTTGGTACAGATAACTCGAACGGAAGAAGCTACCAATGTCAGATTACACCACGTGATTCAGGACGGTGATGGCTAGTGCTGATTAGATTTTGGTCAAAATCGGTCAAAGGTCAAGGTCACAGTGAGGTCAAACATCCAAAAAATGATAACTCGAGAACGGAAGAAGCTACCAATGTCAAATTACACCACGTGATTCAGGAGGGTGATGGCTAGCGCTGATTAGATTTTGGTCACAATCGGTCAAAGGTCAAGGTCACAGTGAGGTCAAACATCCAAAACATTCGATTTTTGATGGTTTGGTACAGAATCATCGTAGAAACTTCTGGTTTGCGTCGCTACCTTCTCGAGAGACAGATTTTATTCGACAAGGTCAGAGGTCAAGTTGACGATTTCGTAAGTACCAGTCTATGACTGCTTGTTTGTTTGTTACTTGCAAAATCGAAAATGTTTCAAGTGTATTGGTTCGTCGATTTTGTTATTCTGTCTGTCTGTCTCTTTGTCTGTTTGTCACCTCCAGGTCATAATTTTAAACCAATCTTCACGAAACTTCAACATATGATGGAGTTTGTCATAAGGAGGAAGCCTATTGTTTTTGAGGTCAAAAGGTTAAAATGTCAACATAGGCCAGAGGTCAACAACTTAGGTGAGATTTCCTAACTCCTCAGTTTTCATCCGATTGACTTGAAATTTGAGGAGGATTTACATTTCAGGTCCTTGAATTCAACTGGCCAATTATTTTTGAGGTCAACATTGATGAAAACGTCAACATAGGCCAAAGATCAACAACTTAGGTGAGACTTCTAAAATCCTCAATTTTCATTCGATTGACTTGAAATTTGAGGAGGATTTATAGTTCAGGTCACTGAGTTCAACTAGCCAATTATTTTTGAGGTCAACAAAGACCAAAATTTCAACATTGGCCCAAGGTCAACAACTAAGGTGGTCTTTATAAAATCCTCAATTTTTATCCGATTGACGTGAAATTTGAAGAGGATTTGCATGTCAGATCACAGAATTCAACCACCAATTATTTTTGAAGTCAACTTAGGCCAAAAGGTCAACGTAGGCTGAATTTCTAAAATTGTCAATTTTCATCCAATTACCTTGAAATTTGATGAGGAGTTGCATCTTTGGACAATTAATTTAACCACCCATTATTTTTGAGGTCAAATTTGTTTTATGGATTTTGCAAGTATCGTGCTCTGCACGATGTCTTCTTCTTGTTTGTCTGTTTGTCTGTTTGTTGGTTTGTTTGTCTGTTTGTTTGTTTGTTTGTTTGCTTGTTTATGTGCAGGATATCTCAAAAAGTTGTGGACTGATCTGGATGAAAATTTGTGGACAGGTTGGGTGTGTGACATGGACAAACTGTTTTGATTTTGGTGAAGATCCACATCCGGATCTGGCGAGTGGAATTTTTTTACATGATTTTTCACCATTGACTGATCGGGCCAAAAACGATATATAGCACGATATCTCAAAAAGTTGTGTTGTGTTGTGAGGGTAGTCTCAACTGAGAAGCCTATTGATTTTAAGGTCAAAGGTCATCTTGAGGTAAAATTTCTAAAATCGTCATTTTTCATCCAATTAATCTGAAAGTTGAACATGATTTGCATATTGCGTTACTGATTTTGGAAACCAACTATTTTTCAGATCAAAAGGTTAACTCAAGGTCAAATTTCTAAAATCCATTTTTATCTGAAAAATCATGAATTTTCATCAGATTGGCTTGAAAATTAAACAGCAATTGCATAGGGCATTACTGAATTGGGAAAACAACTATCTTTGAGAAGAAATGGTCAAAGGTCTATTCAACATCAAACTTCTAAGATCATCAATTTTCAACTGAAAAATTGTTCATTTACATCCTATTAACTTGAAAGTTGAACAGGATTTGAATAGTCCATCACTGAATTTGGAAAGCAACTATTTTTGGAGGTCAAATGTTCAAGGTCAAATCAAAGTCAAACTTCCAACAGCGAAATTCATCTGCAAAATAGTCAATTTTCATTTGATTAACCTGAAAATTAAGCATCAATTGCATGGTGCATCACTGAATTTGCAAACCAACTATTTTGGAGGTCAACCGTCAACTCAAGGTCAAACTTCTAAAATCATCAATTTCAATCTGAAAAATAATCAATTTTCTCCCGATTGACCTGAGCTTTGATTAACATTGTCAATTTTAATCTTAATGAAACGGACAATTTGATGTATCCATGGCAACCTTTGGAGAGGGGGTGTATTTTACAAGTATCGTGCTCTGTCCACTGTCTTTTTCTTGTTTGTCTGTCTGTATGTCTGTTTGTGTGCAGTATATCTCAAAAAGTTGTGGACGGATTCGGACAAAACTTGGTGGACACATTGGGTCTGTGACAAGGAAGAATTGATTCAATTTTGGTGACGTTGCGAATCCGGATCCGATAATTTTTTTAAAGTTATTCTTCACCATTGAGAAATATATGTAGCATGATATCTCATAAAGTTGTGAACTGGTTCGGACTAAACTTGGTGGACAAGTTATTGCTTTTGTTCTTAGAAGCACCCTTGGAGAAACGCCATGATTCGCTATCTTAACACGGATATACGCCTTAACACAGATTTTACGCAAGGCGGAAAACCCCCTTGGGGAGTTGGGCAAATTAAGTCGAACGTGTGACCCTCAGTACTTCTGTCAAGTTTGGTTGAGATTGAGTAAGTAATAACCGAATGTATCATAGTCAAAAATACAGAAACACAGGCAGACACCAAATTGCATATTTTTGTATGATGACAGATTCACGTTTCAATCGTTTGTATTTTATAGACGTACTTATGCATTTTCGAGAAACAAGTATTTCACTGATGTGGACGTATTTTTAGGTCATCTCATCTCGAGGAGATAACCTTTTGAAATGGGTCGTGATTTCCGGATGTCCGTCCTTCCCTGAAACTTTGGATCCCAACTCATCACTTATTGACCAACCAATTGCTCTGAAACTCGAGATGCCCTTCTACTCGATGGGCTGCAATTTATTTTTATAAAAATTCTTTATCACCGATCTACACAAAATATCCCATTATGTCAAAGTGGAATTATTTTTTCGATCTTTTTTTTTACAAAGTAATTAAAAATGAAAAGCTGAAATGTCTTGCATTAATAACTATTCAAGCCCTTTGCTATGACACTCCAAATTGTGCTCAGGTGCATCCAATTTCCTTCAATCATCCTTGATGTCTCTACAACTTGATTGGATTCCACATGTGGCCAATTAAATTGATTGGACATGATTTAGAAAGAAACAAACCTTTATATATAAGGTCCCACAGTTGACAGTGCCTGTCAGAGCAGAAACTCTACCATGAAGTCCAAACAACTGTCCGTAGAACTCCGAGGTATAATTGTTAGGAGGGACAGATCTCGAGAAGGTCATAAAACAATTTTGAGAGTGTTGATAGTTCCCAAGAGCACAGTGAGCTCCATCATTAGGAATTGGAAAGAATATGGAACTACCCAAACTCTTCCTATAGCTTGCCATTTCACCAATCTGAGCAACTGGGCAAGAAGGATATTGGTCAGCGAGATGCCCAAGAACCCAATGACCACCCTGACAGAACTACAGAGTTCCTTGTCATTGATGGGAGAACCTGCTGGAAGGACAACAATCTCTCTAGCATTTCACAAATCCAGGCTTTATCGGAGGGTGGCCAGACAGAAGCCACTCCTGAGAAAAAGGCCCATGACAGCATGCCTGGAGTTTGCAAAAAGCCATGTGGAAGACTCTCAAGGCATGAGGCAAAATATTCCGTGGTCTAAAGGGACGAAAATAGAACTCTTTGGCCTGAATACAAAGCGCTAGGTCTGGTGGAAACTGAGCTAAACTCATCACCCATATAACAGCATCCCTACCGTGAAGCATGGTGGTGGCAGCATCATGCTATGGGGATGCTTTTCAGTAGCAGGGATCGAGGATCGACTTGTAAGGATCGAGGGAACAATGAATGGAGCCAAATACAGGCAAATCCTTGAAGAAAACCTGCTTCAGAGTGCAAAAATTTTTAGACTGTAGTGAAGATTTACGTTCCAACAGGACAATGACCCCCAAGCATACAGCCAAAGCAACACTGGAATGGCTTCATAACAAGAACGTGAAAGTCCTTGAGTGACTCAGCCAAATCCCAAACTTGAATCCCATTGAGAATCTCTGGAAAGACTTGGAGATTGCTGTTCACTGATGCTCCCCATCGAACTTGACAGAGCTTGAACAAATCTGCAAGGAAGAATGTGAGGAAATCCCCAAATCCAGAGGTACAAAGCTGATTCAGACATGCCCAATAAGACTCGAAGCTGGAATCACTGCCAAAGGCGCTTCTACAATGTGTTGAGTCAGGGGTTGAATACTTATTGACGCAAGACATTTAAATGGGGAAAAAATTAGAGCTCTGCATCTCTGAAACCGCAACAAGGAAAAAATTGACACTTGGCACATTGCAAGTACTCTTCATGCGGAATGTGATTTTTTTTAAATGATGTCATAGGTGCCTCATTATGATGTCATAATTGCATGTGTAAACGCCACATCCGATCAGTATGAAAATGTTTGTGGGTTATCTTGGGATAAAATGGTCCACAGAAAAAAAAATTAATGATGTCATCGGTCATATGATTTGGCAGCCATATGTATATATATATATATATATATATATATATATATATATATATATATATATATATATATATATATATATATATATATATATATATATTTATTTAATACCTTCAAAAGTCTTCTTCTCTAAAGTGGCTGAACAAATCGAGGTGAAACTTTACACATATGACCACGTGTACATGAGGAACAAAAGGTTCACACCTATGATATCATAGGTCACATGGTTTGCCAGCCATATTGGATTTACCCTCAAACCTATAAAAATACACCACTCAAAATAAGTCCTGGCGAGGGTCTGCAATCTCTGATTGCTCTTTTTCTTGTTTTTTTTTATTAATGTCATTAACAAACTTGAGAACATCAAGGGTTATGAAGGTGGTCATCAAGTTTCATTGGAATTATGTGTGTAGTTTCTGAGAAGAAAGCAACTACTTATTTTGGGGGGCAACCACTGTAAACTCCTTTAGACCCCAATTATTTTTTAATGGTGTCAGCGATCCTTGGTACATCATGGGTGATGAAGGTGGTTGTCGTTTCATTGGAATTGTGTGTGTAGCTTCTGAGGAGAAAGCAAATACGTATTTTGGGTTGTGGGTTGGCATGATTGAAGGATGGTCGGTCTAGAGATATCGAGCTGTCTACCCTGGGTTCGAATCTCGGCCCGGATACAAACTGTCATTCTGGTGTCTCGCAGGCAAGGCGAGGCATAAATGTGTTTGCCGTCCATCTGATGGATGCTGAACGGGGAGTCCAGTCTGCCAGCATTAGTTGGTGGATGTTTAAGATCTCACGGTACTTTCGCGAAGAGGAGGTGAGCCATCGCTGGCACCCTAAACAAATTACACATCGCTTCCCCAACTACATCTGGGAAGGCAATGGTGTTAACCACCCAGTATAACCCTTACCAAGAAACCTCTTCGGCTGCATTGTCGCTCTGTAATAGAGTACGGTACATCAGATCAGAGATTGCTGTCAAACTGCACGTAATCAAGTGACTTTGCATTGTACATCAAGTCGTATGAACAATATATGCGAAAAGAGTTTCTTGAACTCAGAGCTGTTGAATCTTCAAGGAATTCACTCATCAATTCTGACAACTTGGGTGGATGGATTTTGAGTAAAACCTACATATGATTGATCACTTACTTATTCTGGCAGTCTTTATTCCACCAGAGCCACAGGCCACCACAAAGGCATCGCTTTCGGATCAATTGCTTGTCAGCACCCCTCCATACCACCCTCACCCTCCCACCCATACCCATACACTTTTAATCTTGCTCTTTCCCATATCACCCCCAACCCCTTTCCTTAATTGCCACACTGACGGACGGTTTAGACCAATAAATTTGGAAGTTAATACATAAAAGGATGAAGGCTTAAGTTTTTCACATTCAGGACAAAAGTCGGTTCCAGAGAGAAGCGAATGTGCCAGCACAGTGAACAATAACCATTCATGTGACGGAGAAACGAAGAAGAGGGAAAAATGCAGAAGCAGAAGAGCTGCACCTCGGAATGAAGTCTGTGAAGCGAATTCCATCATTGAAAAAAAACTTTCCTCTTACATCAACCTCAACGAGCTCGATCAGAAACAATAAAAGGGTCAAAATGAAAGATAAAGGTGTTCAACCCCAGATGCCATCCATAAAGGAAAAATTAATAACCTATTTTTGAATCCTAAGAGCTTTTTGGCGACGTAAAAATTATTTTGTTTCCAAAGTGAAGGCTCATGGAAGAATTAGGTGAGAGAGGGTAGTGGGCATCGGAGTGACCGTAGGATGGGAGGATAACATGCAGGCACAAAGGGGATGAATAAACAGGGGGACGAGAGAGAGAGAAGGGTGAAGGAAACGTCAAACTGACTTGTAGTCTAAATGGTTAGGGTTAGGGGAGGGTTAATGAGGGTCGAAAAGACCATGGGTAAGGGTGGAGGATGACCGGCGGTAATGATGCACTGCCACCTTGAAGGAAAAATAAAATGTTTGTGGAATCCTAAACGCTGATGAGTGAAAGCAAGTAGACAATACAGCTGAACAAATGTCACCTCTGCAATATAATTACAGCTGCTGCATGATGTAGTGCCTCCTGCTGGCACTTCAGCAGAGGTGAAGCTATTCTGATCAGATTTTGCCAAGAACCAGGCTCTCAGAGAGTTAGCTTGAGGGTCATGGAGAACAACAAAGCACAAATAGGATGGTTTATTTGAGAAATATGATTACAATGAAGAATAATAGAGCAAGAAGAAGAACCGTCATAAACAATTTTTTTTTGAGTCTCTTTATATCGTACAAAAGCAGGGGTACCCAATGTTGCCAAGTCTATTTTTTTTGCGGGTGCCGAAAACACTTCCCGACACCCACTAAGGAATGGGGTCCCTACATGCTTTCCTTCACCCACTAAGGAATGGTGTCCCGACTCACTTTCCTACACCTACTATGGGATGGGGTCCCGACTAACTTCCCTACACCCACTAAGGAATGGGGTTCCTACATGCTTTCCTTCACCCACTAAGGAATGGTGTCCCGACTCACTTTCCTACACCCACTAAGGAATGGGGTTCCTACATGCTTTCCTTCACCCACTAAGGAATGGTGTCCCGACTCACTTTCCTACACCCACTATGGGATGGGGTCCCGACTAACTTCCCTACACCCACTAAGGAATGGGGTTCCTCCTTACTTCCCTACACCCAATAAGGAATGGGGTCCCGACTCACTTTCCTACATCCACTAAGGAATGGGGTCCCGACTCGCTTCCCTACACCCACTAAGCAATGGGGTCCCTACTCACCCACGAAGGAATTCGCCACGAAAACTTACCCACGAAGGAAGGTTTCCTACACCCACGAAGGAATGGGGTCCCTGCTCACTTCCATATACCCACTAAGGAATATGGTCCCTACTCACTTTCCTGCACCCATAAAGGAATGGGGTCCCTGCTCACTTCCCAACACCCACAGTAGCAGGATAAAGATATAAAATTCCCCAAAAATGAAACTTTAAAAAATATTTTATTTATTTTTATTTTTACCTAAAACATTCCCCGTCACTCACTGATTAAACTCTGAAAGTTTGACGAAGATCCGTTCAGCCATCTCTGAGAAAAATTGTGACACACACACACACACACACATAGACAGACAGACAGACAAACGGCTCTTATAGTACAAGTATAGATATGGGGTGAGTTTGGGGTGGGGGAAGGGGGTTAAATTAGAAAATTTTAAATAATGAAGAGAACAACAGGCGATCTCAGAGAGAGAGATAGAGATAGAGATAGAGATATATGGGAAGAGTGAAGAACAGAAGTTAAAGACGTTTTGGAGGCGATAAGAGGATGTGAGGGAAGGGGCATTGGGTGTTCAAGAAGTTCTACAAACAAGATACTCACAATTGTACAAGTAAAGAAATAGAGGTATGGACTCTCAGCTTTCAACTGCCTATCCTGGGTTCAAATCTCAACTCAGCTATATATACTTTAAACAATTGTAACTCTGGTTTTTCGTATGCAGGCTGAGTTGGGATATGAACAGCTGAGAGAGAGAGAGGATGCATACATACTTCACGGCTATGCTGCCGTGACCTGGCGAATCATTGCTTTATAAAAACTGAAATGATCTGAGCAGCTGTTCCGACTATGAAGAAAAAAAAACATTAAAAAAAAAGCTTTCATTTTGGGCAATTTGCACATTCTTTGACACTTTCCTCCCCTCAACCTCCGGAGAGTTGTATGGTGTAGGAAGGGGGTTGGGAGGAGGATAGCATGAGGGGAGGGGAGGAGAGGTAAGGGAAGGCAGCATGATGAGAGGGAATGAGAAGGCAGCATGAGGAGAGGGAATGGGAAGGCAGCGTGAGAGAAGGTACTGGGAAGGTAGTGTAACGGAAACGGAAGGCAGTGTGAGGAAATGGCATGGGAAAGCAGTTTGAGGGGAGGGAAGGGGAAAGCAGTTTAAAGGGAGGAAAGGGGAAGCAGTATGAGGGGAGGGAACGGGAAGGCAGCATACCAGGGCACTGCCCTGGTGGTAAAACGTGCCCAAACAGCAGCATTTTCTTTCTAACCACCGTGTTCTATATAAAACCAGGCAGGAGCACTTAAAAATCAAAACTAATACTCTGGTAACGGCCTAACTGCATGCAGTCCCCACCCCATACACGCATTCCTCCAACCTCCTTGCGGTCCATGCTAAACGTGCATGCGTATCGGCGATATACTCAACCTTTCACTCGCACACATGCACGGATTTCCCCACACCCGCACTGCATGGTGGCATGTCCCACGTGGCTTCGATGCCGCAGGACGTCTGCTCCCAAGGCTTCAGCGCTGCAGATGTACATGGTTCGCGAGACGGCCGCATAACCTCCAACACAACACCAATGGCCTGAGTTCGAGTTCAGATCGTGCGCCCATGAAACCCATGCACCACACACACCTAACCAAGAACATGCGCACACACA
>NC_140964.1:28404942-28444942 GCF_056783735.1 Eptatretus burgeri
TTGAAACTTGAGGTTAATCATGATTTAACTCTTTTTTTTTTCTGCATCTGTTTATATGGATGGATCACGTGAGGCTTTGTGTTTTGTGATTTGTTGACAATTCGTCCTTGAGTGTCGATTCGGTGAACCTCACAGTGCATCATACTACATCAGTTTGACTGCACTGTATGTTTATTATGAACAAAACAAAAACACAGAAAAATGTTTTATATACTTGTTCGACTGCGTGCACCAGGTGTTTTCCTCACCTGCCCACCTTCGCGCTAAGGCAAGCAAATTAATTTTGGTCATTAAATTTCAACCCAGGTGTGAAACAATACTAGTAGAGTCCATAAAATATAGGTCACCTATTTATTTCCAAGATTATCTTGTACTAGCAAATACAACCCATCGCTTTGCTGACAGCAATATAAAGAGGGCGGGGGGGGGGGAAGAAGGAGGTGATGGAGAAGGGGAGGAGGGAGCGAGGAGGAGTGGGTAAGCTCGGAGGAGGGCATGAGGAGAGGGTGCGGAGGAAGGGAGCAAGGAAGGGGAGAGCGACTCCTTACCACACGTCGCTATACATTCCAGGAGAGGGGTGGTATTGAGGAGGATGGGAGTGGGAAGTGTGGAGGGGAAGGGGTGTTCTGGACTTGCATTTGGTTTGGGGACTTGAAGGAGAAAGGGGGATGTGGTTCTTGACTTGTATTTGATAGGAGTTGAGGGGAAGTGTGGGGGGGGGTTCTCATCTGCTGGCATTAGTGCAGGATTGAACCAAATATGGGGTATGTTAAAACAGCTCGTTCAAATGGGTCATACAAAACACCGCCCGGACACTGCTGGGAGATGTCCAAGGAAGGTGGTGTAGGAGGGGCTTTGGGAGGAGGTAAGTATGAGGGGAGGTGGAGGGAAAGCAGCACAAGGGGAAGGGAAGGAAACACGAGGGGAGGGGAGGGTAGGCAGCATACCAGGGCATTACTGGAGCAATAAAATGTGTCCAAACGGAAACGTTTTCTTTTTCCTTCCTTCTACTATATATTCCCAGTGTTCTATATAAAACCAGGTGGAAGATCTCTTTCTCCTTCATCTCCTTCTTCACTTATAACAAGAAGCGAATACTTCGATATCGCGTGGCTGGGGGCAGTAAAAGTCGAGGTTAAGAATGATGACACGATTTTGCAGTTTTAAAATTTAAACGTAGACACGGTGAATTAGCATGCATGATGGGAAGAGTTGTGACGTAGGACAAATTTCTATTTATAGCCCTCAGATCAAAGGGACGTACGTGGCCATAAGTGTGATAGAAGACGTGACAGAAGACACAGGACAAAATAGCCAATTATATAACAGCGTGATGTCGCCGCACTATAATAATGTGAGTCTCATTCAATCCCATTTCTCATATTACATTCAGAAAACGCTGATTATACACTGTCTTTTATAGCATCACAAAACAGGTCGCTCGACTTGCAACACAGGTGAGACAATAATATGAAAAAGCAGCTGATATTTCAATAATTTATTTGCACGATTTTTAAAAAGGTGGCAGCTAATTTTTATTGTTTTTTTTTTTTTTATTATGCAAAGAGTGGCATTTTCATCAGTGAAGTGATGAGTCTTACTTCTGGTGGCTTTGAAATGAACAATCAAGCAGCTTGATGAGTGTTCGCCAAGTGGCTTAAGCACTCAAGAAAGCACTCCAATGGAACGGCTGGCTAAGCAAGCGATTACCCATCACTGTTCAGTCATATAAACCCACGAGCGAGGTACCCGTGCTATGCAAAAGAGGGGCTGGGCAGCTGTTGGACAGCAAGTTCAGAAAGGACGGGCAAAATATGGCAAAACTCCAAATTCCAAATCTGTGAATGTCACGGGTTAAACCCCTCACTTAATTTACTCATTCTGCTTCAAACTCAACCCCTATATTTTCATTCAAACAGCATCATTCCAATCAAATGAAGAACGAAGATAAACGCCATTTATGTTATATTTGGATCGAGAGCAGCTCCGTACGGATTGAAACTCAAAATCACAATTGTATTGAGGGACTTTTAAAACTCCCACCCACCTTATGACACCGGCTGGGACCCCAAAACGTTTCATAGAAGGTTTGGTGGGGCTATTCCCAAATCTGAGGGAGTACTTCAAGGACGGACAGACAGACAGACACTCCTGCTTTATAATATTGATAAAGACCGTTATCAATGCTGTTTGCTTATTACAAGTATGAATCAATTAACAAAGGTCATGTGCCTGGAGGAGTTTAGTCAGACTTGACGGTGTATTCGTGAGATGGCCGCTGTCAGTTCTGGAGGTCTGTGTTTCAAATTATGGCTGAGTCACAACAAGGATTTCAAAATGGCATGGCCTGCTTCCTTGCTTGATGTTCAGAATTTAAAAAGGATGTAGCATGGACAAACTACAGCAGGCTTGATGAGTGTAATAGCCTCCTCTCATGTTGAATTTCCTTGGAAGGGAACTCTTATTATATTCCTAGTGGAGCATGCTTGCAGACTGCAAGCAAATACTTGGGTGCACCCAACTTGCATCCATCGTAATAAATGTCAATGTTTGTGTGTGTATGTGTGTGTGTGTGTGTGTGTGTGTGTGTCTATGTGTGTGTGTGTGTGTGTGTGTGTGTGTGTGTGTGTGTGTGTGTGTCTCCTCCATATCTCCAAAACCATAAAACCGAGCAGCCTAATACTTTGCTTGAATACAAAGGGAACTCCAGGGAAGTGTATGAGTGAAAATTGGGTGTTTGGGTTAATTAAAACAACCCTTTTTAAGATAATTAACAGCCTTATTTAATCATATCCTTTATCAGGCACATCCTCAGCCACCACACTCTATGGGGTCTTAAAGCATATCCTGGGTTACCTCACTTGGGTCTGAAGCCACCATGTTTTTTTGGCCTGTTCAACCATGCCTTAACTTAGAACAGGACGCAACGATTTCTTCGATAAAGTTTTTTTCCCCACTTTCCTCACTCATATTATCCAATCACTGTTCATCATACCTACAAATCGTGGGAGACATTGCAGCCTGATTGCAGCCTGCAGCGGGGCTTATAAACGTCCGGAGATACCAGTTTTCATGGCTTTATTTCATTTCCACACATGCCATAACCTCGAGAATCTCTTAAAATCAGCCAAATTACAACGTTTAAGCTCTATAATTGAACTTAGCAGCAGTTCCAATACTAAAAAAATGTGTTCATTTGTCCAATTCGGACATTGTTTGGGCGTTTCCGGGTGCATGGGCTTCTCGATGGCAATTGGAAATCGCTTGCCAAGCCATGCATTCCATTGGAACAATTGCTTGAGTGCTTTAGCCATTTGCCGAACGCCCCATAGTTGATAGTGGTAGAGTTCGTGTCCCGATCGGGGTGTACAGTCGACAGTTACTATAAGGTAGAGGTACGTATACAGCGCACACAGACGTGATACATATGGGTAGATTTGGATTTGTAGGGACTCTTTGCAGGTGTGTGGGCATGCTATGCCTGTTATGGGTGCCGTGGTGGCAAATTTTCATCCTGTATCATATCATTATGAAAGTGTTATCATGTTTTCCTTTGGCCTTGTGACTGTTTCTAAAGCAATTGGTTATCGGGTGTGCTTTAAAAAGGTTATATCGTTTCTTTTTGTGAGTTTCAAAGCAATATTTATATTTGATAACACCCAATTTCTGAGCCATTTGCCATATTAACGTATTTTCTAAGTTACCGAGCCAAATTTTTTTCCACCCATCACACACAGCTGTTTACAAAGATGAATGTTTGTGCACATCTTGAAACGTCTATAGTTGTATTTGTATAGAGTCTACACAAATACAACATTGTTTTTGGTGAAAGTTACTCAAGGTTTTTGGGTTGTATACAATACATACGATAATTGGTATTCAAAATGAATCCAAACTGGCGATTCCCGAAAAATTGCTGATAATGGCCAAGCACTAATATGTGTGTAGGTGTGTGTGTTGTTCATAAAGCATAACATATTCTCTTGGCCAACTCCCCTACCCCTCTTTCTCTTTGACCCATCCTTGCTCTACCTCCTCCCAATACTGTGCAGCACCCTCCTCCCACACCTCTCTCACTCTCCCCTCCCCCCTCTTTCTCTCTCTGTCTCTGGACATATCCAGACAGTGGTTATGTTTCAATGGTGGTTATCTCCATATGTGTTTGGATGGTGGTTATGTCCGGGCAGAGTTTGTCTCCGGACGTGTCTGAGCAGGGTTCGTTTCCAGACATGTCTGGGTGGTATTTCTCTCCGGACATGTCCGGATGGGAGTTTGCCTCCTGATGTGTCTGGGGGGTGTTTATGTCCAGACAGGAGTTTGTCTCCAGACATGTCCGAGCAGTGTTTGTCTCCAGACAGCTTGGCTCCAGATGCGTTCGGGTGGTATTTGTGTCTGAACGTGCCAGGGCGGTGTTTATGTCTGGACATGAGTTTTGTCTCTCAATGTGTCTGTGCGGTGTTTGTTTCCATGCGTGTCAGGGTGGTGTTTGTCTCCAGACGTCTCCAGGTGGTGTTTGTCTCTGAACATGTCCGGGCGGTGTTTGTCTCCAGACGTGTCTGAGCGGTGTTTGTCTCCTGACAGCTTGGCTCTGGACGTGTCCAGGCAGTGTTTATGTCCAGACGGGAGTTTGTCTCTGGACGTGTCCAGGTGGTGTTTGTCTCCGCCGACTTCGTTTTGCAAGCGTCTGGGCGGTGTTTGTTTCTGGATGTGTCTGGGCAGTGTTCACCTCTGAGCGGTAGTTGTAGTATGACCGGTAAAAAGTGGATTTTAGCCATTATTTTGTTTCCATCTTTACTGTTATTCGATGCAGAATCATTTTGATGAGACTGAATGAATCGTAATTAATGCTCCACCACACATCTGCCTTTCCCTTCCCCCACCCCTCCTCACTCTCTATTCCTCCTAGCTCCCCCACCCTTCCTCGCTCTCCCTCCCTCCTCGCTCTGTCAACCTCCTCACTCCCACTCCCTCTTTCCCCCTCCACCTCCTCACTTCCCCCCCCTCTCTCTATCCCCCACCACTCTCTATCTCTCTCCCCTTTCTTTCTCACCTCTCTCAGTATTCCCATCAGCGAAGCGACGAGTGGTATTTGCTGGTCCATAATAAATTGATCTCCGCTTCTGGGTTTGGAGTATCGGTAGGTCTCCTTCAGGGCTCTCTGCTGACAATCTCAAAGTTAAGTTTCCGGTCGTTGTCTGTCCTGTTTTAACTGTTTATTTTCTCACCTACATGTTACTCTGTGTTCCTAGTTTGGTTTTGTTTCAAAAATCTTGCTATTTTGTGAGTTTTCGTCGACCTTGTCTTACCGGGTGCTTTTGAGGCCTACGCATCGTTCCCCTCAGTGTACGATTGTGTTTATTTGTATTTTCTCCCCATTACCTTCAATTTCTATCTTCCCCACTTTCCCAACATCCCCCCATCCCTCCCAACTAAGCACTCTATTTCTTGTCTTAAATCCCCTCCCCCCCAAAAAACAAAAACTACCTTTCTCCTTGCACACTCACAAGTCTCGATCCTTATTCTTCTTCCTCTTCCTCCTTTTCTTCTTCATCCTACTGATGGCACACCATCTTTATTCCACTGAGCTTTCCCTCTCTCGTCATTACCTTCATGATTTCTTTTGATCTGCAACCTTCCATTCCCAAATCTTACCTGTTCTTCAAAAATACATCAAAAAAATAATAATCTTCCTTGTATCCTTTCGATCTCAACACCTGTAACCACGTGTCTCTCTCCACTCTTCCTAGTACTTTTCATCGACCCAGCAGCTTCACACTGCATTTACCATTCCAAATTCACCACAAATTTCCACGATTTTACTTCAACCTTCCCTTTTCCAAATGTTATGCAATCCTTATTTAAAATAAATATTTTCACTTTTGACTATACACCTCCCATAGTCAAGTGCTTCTCCCGCAACCACGTGATCTGTTTACATCCCTTGTGTTTACCGATCCAATTTCACCATTCACCTCATGATTTTTTTTTCTGCAACACTTCCATGACCTAATCTGATGAAAACTCTCTCAAACAATACTACTAATAATAAAAACGATCTCTTATAATGCTTCATCTTCCTCTTTCACACATGTACTCTTTACTGTATCATAATGCACTACTCTTCTACTATTTAAACAGACTGCTCTCAATTCAACCTTTCCTTCATACCTTGCCTAAAAAATCCAACTGTTACAGCGTTTCTTCTCCATTCTCTGAATTCGCTTTGATTGCATCCATCACGAAATGTGTTTAATCGCATTGCTGACCTAAAACTTTTAAAAACCCCAGTTTGTTATGAATGTTCGCTTTCCATCAACCAGTCTTTTTCTCCAATTTCAGTGCCAACTCACCCCTCTCACCCCTCCCTCTCAAAGCAACCATCACACTCTTCTCCCTCCAAGCCTCCCTCTCACCTTTTAAAAACTCCCCCCTCACCTTTATCCCTCAACTCTCCCCACTCACCCTTCTCCCACCATTCACCCCCCACACTCACCCTTCTCAAAGTTGCCCCCCCTCTCATCCACAAAGCTGCCTCCGTCCACTGCCATCTCACCTCCATCTCATCACTCCACCGCCTCAAATCCTCAATTGCCTTCTGCCCCCTCTCTTGTCCCCCCTCTCCCCCAGCACCACAGAGTCTTTTCTCCTCCTCATCTGACCCCCTCCCCAAGCTATTCTGCAATCCCCCACACTCTTTCAACAACCCTCCTTACCTCCCCCCCTCATCCCTTGTCCTACCCTCCCCCTCCCCTCCCACCCCCTGCACCCACAGCCTCTTCCCCTCCCTCTTCATTAACAGTGTGGAACTCAAATATCCGGGAACTTTGCTCAAACCTTTCAGATCTTTCCATACAGGTTGCCACTGACAAACCAGACATAATCTGCCGAACAGAAACTTTCCTCCCCCAAGACGTGTCTGACTCCCAAGTATCTCTCCCTGGTTACTCCCTCCTCCAGTATGACAGACCTGAGCCTCGTCCTAGTGGAGGAGTTGCTCTCTTCATCAAAGACTCCATTCCTCACTCTCCATGCACTGCCCTCACTCTCCCACACCACCAGGAATACCTCTGGCTACGGCTTCCCCTCCACTCCCACCTCATGTATATATATATATGTATATATATATATATATATATATATATATATATATATATATATATATATATATGTGTACTGTAAAGTCCACCAAACAGTGATGACTCCATATACACCTCGCTATCCGAAAACATGGACCAACTTCTATCTTCTCATCCAAACTCTCTCTTCCTCATATGTGGCAACTTCAATTGTCGTCATGCCAGTTGGCTCGGTGTGGGTACCTCTCTCACCTGTCATAGCACTTCAGCAAAAGCTTTCTGCGACTCATTGGGACTGACTCAATCAGTCAACTTCCAAACCCGGATCTCAACCAATGGTACTCCATCTCTTCTGGAAATGATTTTGACAAATTTCCCTGAAAATATCTGCTGCTCTTCCTTTGCTCTAATCGGTTCTTCTGACCACGTCCTTGCCAAAGTGGACATCTCTCTGGCTATTATCAGAGAACCACCTCACCGCCGTCGAGTCTGGCATTTAACTCAAGCCGACTGGCAGAGTCTCCAAGCAGCCATCAAACTTATATACTGGTCTCCTATCGCTACTTTCTCCAACATCAACTCATCCTGGGAATTATTTCAAAGAAACTTGCTCTCCCTCATGCACAGATTTATCCCCTCTAGTCTTCAGTTGTCCTACCCTTCCTCCCCCCCTTGGTTCACTGAAGCTTGTGGTGAGGCAGTTGTTCCGAAACAACTTGCCTTTTCCTCATGGAAAGCAAATCCAACTGAGGGTAATCTCAGTTCCTTCCGTAAAGCTCGGAAAAAAGTGTGTTACTACCCTCAGGAGAGCCAGAAAACAACATCTTTCTAAGCTCAAGTCTGAACTTTCAAACCTCTCTCCCTCCTCAAAATCCTAGTGGCATCCAATCAAATCTGTTTCTGGTGTATGTTCCCCCTCCATCTTCTCCCTGACCTCAAATGGCTGCACTGCTGACACCACACGTGAAAAGGCTGAATGCCTAAACTCGGTGTTTGCAGCTAAATCTTGTGTCCAAAACCCATCGCTTTCTCCACCCACCTTACCTAGTTGCACCCAACTGTCCGTGGACCCTGTGTCCTTTTCTCCTGACAAGGTGGAGAGTTTGCTGTCAAACCTCGACTTAGATTCTGCAACTGGTCCAGACGGCATCAGCCCACGTGTCCTAAAATCCTGCTCTTCTGCTCTTGCTCACCCTCTCTCTGTTCTATTCACCCACTTATTTGCTCAAGGTCATCTGCCATCTGCTTGGAAATCGGCAAACATTACTGTCCTGCATAAAAAAGGTGCAAAAACAGATCCCTGCAACTACAGACCAATCAGTCTTCTGGCAATCATCAGCAAGGTGATGGAATCCATCATCGCTTCAGACATTAAATCCTTCCTCTTCTCCAATGACTTGATTTCCGATCATCAATTTGGTTTCAGACCAGGTCACTCTACCCTGGATATGCTGCTTTTGCTCGCCCAACAATGGATGGAGGTCCTCAATTCCAGACATGAAATCCGAGCCGTATCCCTGGACATATCACGTGCTTTTGACACGGTCTGGCACCCTGCCCTGCTCACCAAACTCTCTTCCTATGGTATCCAAGGCCATCTCCACTCATGGCTCGCAGACTTCCTCTCCTGTCACAGTCAACGTGTGGCCCTAATGGAGTTCTTTCATCCCCTCTTCCTGTCCAGGCTGGAGTTCCTCAAGGTAGCGTTCTGGGCCCTGTTCTTTTTCTGGTTTTCATCAATGATCTCTCCGACTCTCTGGAAAATCCTCTTTATCTCTTTGCTGATGACTCCTCTCTCTGCCGTACCATCTGTCATCCCTCAGACCGGCAAGCAGCAGCCTCTTCACTCTCTGCATATCTGGATAAAATCACAAACTGGTCCAACACGTGGAACATGTCTTTCAATCCGGATAAATCTCACACTCTCGCTATGTCTCTCCGAAAGGACCGTTTAGAACCCCCCCCCCCATCCATTTCCTCAACAATCCTTGGGAAGAAGTCCTTTCTTTCAAGCTTCTGGGTCTCACTATCTGCCATGACCTTTCCTGGGAAAGCCACATTTCAAACCTCACCTCCAAACCCAGTCACCAACTGGGAATCCTCCGTCGTGCAAAGTCCTTCCTCGGCCCACCTGAGCTCTGACCACTTACAAAGCTTTCGTCCGCAGTCTGATGGAGTACTGCTCTCCCCACTGGGCTGGTGCTCCTGCCTCCCATCTTTCTCAGCTTCATGCTGTGGAAACCAAGGCATTTCGGATCATTGGCATCTCCCGCAATGAGGTTGAGTCTTTGGGCCTCTCACTCTCTCACCGCAGGCTGGTCGGTGGTCTTTCTGTCTTCTACTGTCTCCTCTCCAGCCTCCCCCCCCACTGCTCTCTCTGCGATTTGTCCCCACCACATTTCCTCAGGGCGCTCAAGGTTTGCCAACAACCCCCTTCTGGTAAAACTACCAAAATCACGAATCACTGCTCACCTTCACTCTTTCATTCCTCTTTTTTTTTCTCGCCTTATGGAATAAACTCCCTCACTCTATTCAATCCCATTCTTCCCTCCAGGCCTTCAAAACAGCTGTTCACCACTACCTCTTATTATCCCCCATCCAAATCCTCGATCTTTTCTCCCCCCCCCGATAATCCACCCAAGCCTACCTCCTTCAAATTCCCTGCTTTCCTTCCTGAAAGTCCCTGTAATGTCCATCTTGTATTTCCCATGTTCCCCACCCCATCCCTCTCCCTTCCACAGATCTCCTAATCTCTCTGTTCCCCACTGTTTTGTCCTTCCCACTCCCGCCCCTCTTGTCTCATGCCCCCTTGCTGTGCGTTAGCTCTCGTACGAGCCTTGACAAGGTATACAATATATATATATATATATATATATATATATATATATATATATATATATATATATATATATATATATATATATATATATATATTTGGAAGCTTTGTATATTTGATGAAGTGGATCATGTTTACATTGTGAAAGCAGCTAAATAACTCAAGTAAATCAAGAATTAATAATGAGAATGAGCTCGTTATTTAAAAGTGAACAGTTGTAGTAATAATAAATGTAGATATGGAAAAAGTTATAAAATAAGAGGCGGAAGAGACGTGCGGGTTGGCGTTGCCTAGCAACCATTTTGAGTGGAAACTCCATTGTCTTGGGTCGCATGACCCGGCACAAACAGAGCCAGGCTGTACTTCCTGACTTTACCAACTGTTTTGTGATTGCTTTCTTGTATATTGGCCTACGAGTTGCATCAGTGTGCCAAATTTCAGCTTTCTCGGCACACTAGAAAGCACTAAACATTTATATCAGTGAGTGGTTGAGTGGTTAGAGAGTATTAATTAGATCATAGTCTTCACAACAGACCACACGACCTTATGTGGTGCTCAAGCAATTCTTCTTCATCTTTTGGATGCAGCACAATAGGTAACATCATTGGTTCATGGCATGGCCATGCCGCTGAGACAATGCCCTCTGTAGGTTCGGGCAGAATTTGTAAGTTGTTCAAGGTGCCGGCGAAAGCTCGCCTCCTCTTCAGTGAGAACAGTGGGATCCTTAACACCCACCAACTAATGCCGGCAGACATGACGCCCACTTCATCGTGCTTCTGAGTGACGGAACCCACATCGATTCCTCACCCTGTCAGCGAGACACCAGGATGACAATTTGTAGCTGGACCGAGATTTGAACCCATGCTCGTCTCAGAATGGAGCGTGCACAGCTCGAGGTCATTCTGCCAGTGCCAGCCCTCAAAACCATTGAAACGGCCAGCTTGATACACTTTCATGGGATGGAACATGCATTTTGAGTTAAACTCATTACGAAACGAGAATCCTTCAAGGGTGCACTTTGTGCACTCTGTCCTTTTTCCTATGCTGTATCCAAAAACGAACACCAGACATGTGAACATCATACGTCATTTCCCAAGAACAAATAGGTCACACTATAGCATGGGACCCCGTGTGAAAATCATACCATTCTGCATTTAAATTGTCATTTGAGCCAAATGTGTTCATATCTGCTATTAAAGACGTTCTGCACATATTGCAGTGCAGCTCATAAGATGTATAATTTATGGTGCACAAAATCTTCAATTTTTTTTTGCAAAGCCAGTTCACACTCTAAACGGGGAACATCATAACGCAGCAGGCATTTTTGTCTGGGTTACATCTACACTAATAAGCACTTAGCGAAGTACAAGAGTTAGCTCAAGTGTAATCATCTTTCCTCGTGGGTTGGATGCTATTGAAGGACAGCTCCTAGGTTGTTTTGGATATATTCCTGGGGAAAAACAAACCATCCTTCTGGACCAGAAATCTCTCTCCTCTTCCAGGTCCAATGGACTATATACCATGTCTTTGGGAAGACTGCTGTCGATCATCTCCGACGGACAAGTTTATCAATGGGGTTTTATCCACCGAAAGGCGACAAGAGTATGTTCACCGCAGTGACAAGTGAAGTGCGGCTGATGTTTCGATCTTTTAACCCTTCGTCAAGAGTCAAAGGATGCGTGAAGATTCAGCCTCGCTTTCCACGGCGGTTATCATTTACTCTTATTGGCTTTTTGTCGATTGCATCCATGGTATTAAACTCAAGAACCTATGTCTGTCGACCGATTGATGCCGACTTTTCCCAGATTTTGTTAAAAAATGTATTTCCTTCAATAAAATATACTGCGATTCCTTTTGGGCTGTTAGGATGGCAAAGATAGATGTACGCACACTCACCTGTAACCTATCCAGGTTCGTTTCGAATCTCGACCCTGCTATAAACTGCCATCCTAGTATTTCACAGGCAGGGTGATTCATCAATGTGTGTATCGTCCCTCGCATGGACGTTAAACTGGACGTCCTATCTGCCGGCATTTGTTGATGGGTGTTAATGATCGCATGGTATCCTTTGAGAAGAGTATGCGAGCTATCGCCGGCACCCTGAACAAATTCCAACTTCCTGCCCGAATTATTTAGTCGAACATCAGGCCTGGCCAGCCGGTTCGTGAAAGACTTGGGCCAAGGTTCCTTCAGCCAACCCCACAAGGATGTGAGAATAACTGTGACAAGACATCCAACGCGCCAAGGAAAGGCACACTTTGTGCAGATGTAACGCCTTGACTGAGAAGCTCAAATCCGCAAACATGTAGCTGTAACGGGAATCGAACCAAGACGACAGCTTTGGGCTGAGTGTGCTGTCTTTCCACAGAACGTTCCTTCATTAGGCTCATCACATAACCCATGTGCATGACGTAGTAAGTCGATGACCCTTTTCCATGCTGCTTAATATCCATGATGGGATTTCTTTGGCAGGATTTCGTCAAGTGTTTTGGGGTCTGCATGATGTAACTTGGGAACCTTTCTCAAAATATGTAATTTCCAGAAAGTTCCAAGAGGACTATTTTTTTTTTTTGTGCAATAGCTGTCGGAAGGATGTGAAGAAATAGTTTCGCAGAAAACGTTTGAATGATGCATTCATCCTGCTGAGAATTTGCGAGCACATTGTTTCGACTGCTGGTGAGAGCTATGGATTATAAAGGTGCATACGTGGATAAGGTGAGAGAGACAAAAAAACCATCTTTATTGTCACCTACAAATTGCCCAATAATTGCCCAAATATATATATATATATATATATATATATATATATATATATATATATATATATATATATATATATATATATATATATATATATATATCTACAGTGGGGAGAACAAGTATTTGATTCACTGCCGATTTTGCAGGTTTTCCCATTTACAAAGTACGTAGAGGTCTGTAATTTTTATCATAGGTACACTTCAACTGTGAAAGACGGAATCTAAAACAAAAATCCTGAAAATCACATTGCATGATTTCAAAATCATTAATTTGCATTTTATTGCATGAAATAAGTATTTGATCACCTACTAACCAGTAAGAATTTTGGCTCTCACAGACCTGTTAGTTTTGTCTTTCAGAAGCCCTCCCATTCTCCACTCATTACCTGTATTAACTGCACCTGTTTGAACTCGTTATCTGCATAAAAGACAGCTGTCCACACTCAATCAATCAGACTCCAACCTCTCCACAATGGGCAAGACCAGAGAGCTGTCTAAGGACATCGGGGACAAAATTGTGGACTTGCACAAGGCTGGGATGGGCTACAGGACAATAGGCAAGCAGCTTGGTCAGAAGGCAACAACTGTTGGCGCAATTATTAGAAAATGGAAGAAGTTAAAGATAACAGTCAATCTCCCACGGTCTGGGGCTCCATGCAAGATCTCACCTCGTGGAACCTCAATGATCATGAGAAAGGTGAGGGATCAGCCCACAACTACACGGCAGGACCTGGTCAATGACCTGAAGAGAGCTGGGACCACAGTATCAAAGAAAACAATAAGTAACACACGACGCCGTCATGGATTAAAATCCTGCAGCGCACGCAAGGTCCCTCTGCTCAAGCCAGCGCATGTCCAGGCCTGTCTGAAGTTTGCCAATGACCATCTGGATGATCCAGAGGAGGAATGAGAGAAGGTCATGTGGTCTGATGAGACCAAAATAGAGCTTTTTGGTGTAAACTCCACTCGCCGTGTTTGGAGGAAGAAGAAGGATGAGTACAACCCCAACGACACCATCCCAACCGTGAAGCATGGAGGTGGAAACATCATTCTTTGGGGATGCTTTTCTGCAAAGGGGACAGGACGACTGCACCGTATTGAGGGGAGGATGGATGGGGCCATGTATCGCGAGATCTTGGCCAACAACCTCCTTACCTCAACAAGAGCATTGAAGATTGGGCGTGGCTGGGTCTTCCAGCATGACAACGACCCGAAACACACAGCCAGGGCAACTAAGGAGTGGCTCCGTAAGAAGCATCTCAAGGTCCTGCAGTGGCCTAGCCAGTCTCCACACTTGAACCCAATAGAAAATCTTTGGAGGGAGCTGAAAGTCTGTGTTGCCCAGCAACAGCCCCGAAACCTGAAGGATCTGGAGAAGATATGTATGGAGGAGTGGGCCAAAATCCCTGCTGCAGTCTATGCAAACCTGGTTAAGAACTATAGGAAACGTCTGATCTCTGTAATTGCAAACAAAGGTTTCTGTACCAAATATTAAGTTCTGTTTTTCTGATGTATCAAATACTTATTTCATGCAATAAAATGCAAATTATTTATTTAAAAATCATACAATGTGATTTTCAGGATTTTTGTTTTAGATTCCGTCTTTCACAGTTGAAGTGTACCTATGATAAAAACTACAGACCTCTACGTGCTTTGTCAGTAGGAAAACCTGCAAAATCGGCAGTGTATCAAATACTTGTTCTCCCCACTGTATATATATATATATATATATATATATATATATGTATATATGTATACGTATATATATATATATGTATACGTATATATATGTATATGTATATATATGTATATATATGTATATATATTGTTACGGTTGTGGAAATTCACGGAACACCATTTCAGGCTTCCCAGAGATCAGTCATGTCGATAAAAAGGGATTTATTCGTGTAACCGGGCTGTGATCTTTGAGTCAGCCATTATTCTTTTGCTATCTTTATTTTTGAACAACCACATCTGAACAACCACAACCGCCTCTCAACAACCACGTCACCCCCACCACAGTGCCAACCACGACGTCTCACCATCTCCTCAACAACATCTCCACAAATGTACAACATCGCCTCGCCTTCATCTCCATTGTGCCGCCATCTTTTCGCCAGCCACGGCGAATCCCACGGACGAGCAACATCGCCGCCGACAGACGCGAGTGTTCCCTGTTAGAGCGGGAGCTGATGATTCCTGCAACGTCCGCGTGGTTGATGATTTCACCCACGTCCGCGCATGTCCGAGCTTCGCGACGAGATCGGATCAGAATCACAAAAGGGGCGGAGCCAGCGGGGGATGAGAGGTGAGAGATCAAACACACCCCCGACCTGATAAAAAGGCGCACCAGAACGCCAGTCGGGCAGTGGAAGTCTGGAGTCGAGCTGGCATCGAGTCGGAGGAAGCCAGCAGCCCGCCAAGGTTCGAGTCTAGTGGAGGGCAGTCGGGGTCGTCGGAGCGCAGCCAAGCTTGCCGTGCCGCGCAGAACTGCGGGAAGGTGGAGAAAGCCGGAGAGAGGTCGCCAGCCAGAGACAGAACTGTCCGAGCCAACGCTGAGGAACGGGCGGGCTCTTAAAAGAGCATGAACTCTCGAAAGAGCAAAGGACCGTTCGTTCCTCTGAGGCGTCGTCGGCTAGGCCGATCCACCAGGCCGCACGGCGGGGCCTGGACCAACCGAGCTGCCGTGTTTCCGACAAAACATCGAGGGTCGCTCAGCGAGTCACCACGAGGGTGACAGGTAACCAGCCCGGCCTCACGGAGCTCTTGCTGTCTCCACAGCTCCGTGGCTATTAAAGGCCTACGGGTCCAGTTCTGCCCCTCCCTTTCCTGGGGTTTCTTTGCATGAAAGCTGTGGCGCCTTGTCCATAAGTAGAACTGTTAAGTGAATGTACAGTAATAAATAGACAACGGCTGTAGGGTCTTTTTGTTCGTGTTTTGTCCCTAACCTGCATTGCTTTATTGACTGCATAATTGCACACGTGTTTGCATGCATACGTGTTACAAATAAATGTCCTTGTGTGAATGTTGACCTGTTTGTTGCGTCCTTTCCCTCAATTGAGCTGCCGTCATTGCGTTCGGGATATGAGCTGGCTTTTAAATAGTCGATAAAGTAATCGGGTCCAACGGGGCCTCACGATAATACACCGCTCGGAAAATCGCAAACGGAGCGAGCTGCTTAAGCGGCTCGTTTTCCAAGCAGGTCCCGTTGAGGTGTAAATCCCCATCATTTCTGTCTACGCGCATATTTAGGTAAATCGACAATTTGGCGATCGGACCCTGTCGTGCGTGGACAGAATCGTTGGCTGGTTTACGGTGTGATTAAAAACGCACCCGTAGCTGGATTTCGGCGTTGATCCGAAAGCTGCGACTAGGTTTGCTACGTCCGGTGGGCGGGCGGCGGCGATTAGTTAAAAGCGATCGCTCGCACGCCGTAGTCGTGAGAAACCGCAACAATATATGTATATATATATATATATATATATATATATATATATATATATATATATATATATACATGCATCCTCCATATATGTATGTATATATGTATGTATATATATATATATATATATATATATATATATATATATATATATATATATATATATATATATATATATATATATATATATGAGTACCAGTGTACTGGGCCGGTGTATACCCTGGTTAAAATAGGTGCACCAGATCCCTGTGTCGCAAGAGGCGACCAGGGTTGCGTCAGGAAGGGCATCCGGTGTAAAAAAAAAGAAAAAAAAAGTGCCAAATCACTATGCAGATCATATTGATGATCCGCTGTGGCGACCCCTAACGGGAGCAGCCGAGAGAAGAAGATATATATATATATATATATATATATATATATATATATACATACATACATACATACATACATACATACATACATACATACATACATACATACATACATACATACATATCGTCGATCGAGAATTAACAGGGTCCAACTACACTTTTTTAAAGTTTGAGAAAAATGAAATAAAAAATTCAAAGTGGAATTGCCACTATCTCATAACATTTTATTTTCATATCGTGTGCTTCATAACAAGTACATATAAAGGTTACATAAAATAATCTTACTTAGTTTCCTCTGTTGCCCTTCTACATGGACTTCTTCTAAATTTGAATGATATGTCAGATAGACCCTGTTAATTCTCGGTCGACGAGAGATATATATATATATATATATATATATATATATATATATATATATATATATATATATATATATATATATATATATATATATATATATATATATATATATATATATATATATATATATATATCCTGGTGCTAGGGCAGCGGCTTGGGATCCAAAAGGTCCTGAGTTCAAGCCCCGTTGGGCCACTGAATTAATACACCAGGGGGTTGACTCAGCCTGTCATCCTTCCGAGGTCGGCGAAATGAGTACCAGTATACTGGGCCGGTGTATACCCTGGTTAAACTAGGTGTACCATATCCCTGTGTCGTAAGAGGCGACCAGGGTTGCGTCAGGAAGGGCATCCGGCGTAAAACATGTGCCAAATCACTGTGCGCATAATACGGATGATCCGCTGTGGCGACCCCTAATGGGAGCAGCCGAAAGAAGATATATATATATATATATATATATATATATATATATATATATATATATATATATATATATATATATATATATATATATATATATATATAGAAATATATATATATATATATATATATATATATATATATATAGAAATATATATATATATATAGAAATATATATATATATATATATATATATATATATATATATATATATATATATAGAAATATAGAAATATATATATATATATATATATATATATATATATATATATATATATATATATATATATATATATATATATATATATATATATATATATATATATATATATATATATATACATACAGTCATGCGCCGCTTAACGATGTTCCGGGCAACGACGGATCGCTTATACGACGGATCTGCCAGCTCTGAAAAAAATAGCACATACAATTATGTACACTGTGCAGTACATAATACTTGATAATGATAATTAACAACGATGTTACTGTTTTATGTATTTACTATACTGTACTTTTTATCGTTATTTTAGAGTGTACTCTTTCTACTTATAAAAAAAAAGTTTACTGTAAAACAGCATGCCTTGTCACGCAGCATTGTTCTACTGTACATCTTGTGTTTACCGCGTCTCTTGATTGCATCATTTTTCCGTGTGCTTGATTTAATCTCGTGTTGTTTTGTTCATCATGGACCTTAAGCATACAAAATCCACTGCTGATATTGCCAGTAAGAGGTCACGTGGAGTGATTGACCTGGAAACCATATAGCTATACCATATGGCTTTGGTGTCTAGGTTTGTGTAAGTACGATGTTCGAAAACGAAAATAGGCTATACCATATAGCCTGGGTGTCTAGGTTTGTGTCAGTACGATGTTCGAGAACGAAAAAAAAAAAAAAATGATGTTCGCACAATGACGACGTCGCTTAACGATGCATGTCTCAGAAAGTAACCCCGTCGTTAAGTGGCGCATGACTGTGTGTGTGTGTGTGTGTGTGTGTGTGTGTGTGTGTGTGTGTGTGTGTGTGTGTGTGTGTGTGTGTGTGTGTGTGTCTGTGTGTGTGTGTGTATGTATGTATGTATGTATGTATGTATATATATTTATATATATATATATATATATATATATATATATATATATATATATATATATATATATATATATATATATATATATATATACACACATTTATACACAGGAGACTATGGGTAAGTCGGCAGCATGTAACTCGTCACTTCGCTTAAGTCGTCAGCATCAAAAAATTCTAAATTTACCTAATGTTAGATCCCTTTGAATAAAGTCTGTAAGTCGTATCTCCAAGTCTTCACGTATCTCCAAGTCTTCACTTCGTCTAAGTCGTCAGATGTCCGTTCCCGCATAATTGAAACTCAAGTAAATTACCACGCCTAACTCGTCACACGGAACTGCTGCCTCGTGAGAAGCCCGATTTCATGGAATCGTGATGCGCGCTCATTGGTGTACACCGCCAGTTATAGGCTATTTTTAACTGCGCTGCGTTCAGCTCAGTCAGCGCGCCGTCCCACATGCATCTGAAGAGGTAGGCAGGCTGCGCAATGCAGTCTCTGGCGAAGGAGTAAAGGATCGATCAAGCTTCGTGTTGAAGTCCGATCATGGTTTTATTTTGGCTTGTTTTGTACATCACCGCACTCACTTACACATAGGCATTGAGTGGTAGTCATTACCACGATGACTGTGTGTCATGCAATTTGTCGATGGTTCTGAGTTTTCATTCCATATGAAAACTCATTCTACATTCACTCCAATGAATGAATTCCAACAGCAATTCATTCCACATTTGTCGATGGTGATATACCATCATCGATGGTATACGAGTTGTCATATCCTTGTTCATTATCTTTACTTTTGGTAAACTGATTCATGAATTCCATCTTTGCTTGATCACTTTCCAACTCACCAATGAACCCCACCTATGCACCGAGGATTGTGTTTCCCTTTTGGTACAATAGCCGGCTTAGAGATTGTTGTGCACTCTCACACGTACGTGTCCAGGCCACGCGCGACTTCATCCTCCACCCCACAGTCATGAATGTTCGCATACGCGTAAGTCATCATACGTCTAAGTCGTCACTTTTTCTTGGTCCCGATGGTGACGACTTATGAGTAGTCTACTGTATATATAATACAAAATATTATATATTTTTTTTACAAAAATACAGCCTGGTGTTGGCGTCGTGGTTAGGGTAGCGGCTTGGGATCCAAAAGGTCCTGAGTTCAAGCCCCGTTGGCTGCTTGAATTAATACACACACCAGGAGGTTGACTCAGCCTGTCATCCTTCCGAGGTTGGTGAAATGAGTACCAGTGTACTGGGCCCGGTGTATGCCCCGGTTGGAATAGGTGTACCATATCCCTGTGTCGTAAGAGGCGACCAGGGTTGCGTCAGGAAGGGCATCCGGCGTAAAACCTGTGCCAAATCACTATGCGGATCATAACAGATGATCCGCTGTGGTGACCCCTAATGGGAGCAGCCGAAAGAAGAAGAAGAAGATATATGTATGCATGTATGTATGTTTAATATATATTGTTACAGTGCCGGGGTCGGCCGCCAGTCGACCGCTCTGACGGAGCCGCAAGTCGAGTCGGCCCGACAGATCGCCCGGAATATAGATTGCTGCCTGGATAAGTCTGAGTCGACGGGTCCTTGTACACAAACCGAAATACGCCAATGGGCAGACCACGTGGGGTAGGGTCGATTGCCAATCTTCAATGTACCTAAATACCCACGTGATCCAACTACTGGGATATTCCACCCTCGACGGAACTCGTACGGAAAAAACCGCTGAGGCGAGCCTGTCCCGTGCGCGATTCCGAGCGGCTTAATCGCCGAGAACCGTCGGTCCAAATGTCCACCTTTTATGGCAAACCAATGGCTTTCTAATTCCCAACACACGAAATGCTCAGTCAATGAAAGAATCGATGCGACGAGCTGAAAACATTTAACAATTGGGGTATTTATTTATAAATAATGGGGAACTCGGGAAGCACTTAAGAGCAGATCTATTCCGACTATATGAAATGCAATGCAAAGATTTATAGCACACAAAGCACTTAACAATTTCCTACTTATGAGACGGGCCCACGGACACACGTACGCACATACACACACCCAAGAAATGGTGGCTGAGGCCTTTAATAACGAGCTCTAGCTCGGAGGAATGGTGAGCTGAAACCAAGAACCTATCTCGAACCTCTCCACCTCGTGTGGTCTTCAAGTTGTTCGGACCCGGGCTCCAGCGAGAGCGAGCTGAATCCAATCGCCGTGAGCCACGATCCTTCCCCAGCTCCACCGAATCCTCCCGCGCTTCTCAACACGTGCTGGTGAGACGAGGCGCCGATCCTTCCCGTCGATGCGCCGCTTCCCCGAGGAACCACCTCCAAGATGAGGTTGATGAGACGCACCAAGCCGGGAACCAAACGGAGAACAAAGAGCTCCACGAACCAAGAAGAAGAAGAAGAAGCCACCATTCGCAGCTCGAGCCGAGCAACCGGCTCAGCTTTCTTCCAAACAAAGCAGCTCTCCAAAAAGCCAACCGAGCCAAGCAGGACCTGAAGCTCTGCTGAACAACTCCTCTGCAGAAGCAAAAAGCTTCCGAAGGCCTCAATCCTAACCCAAGCCAAGCAGGACCCGACAGCCTGCTGAACGACCACTCCTCCACTCCCACTTCGAGCACGAACAAAGAAAAGATCTCCTCTTTATTCTTCTCCGCCCACTCCCCCGCACCCGCGCCTGGCATGACTCATGCCCTCGTGATCCATCCCCCGCTCAACCACGGGTAGGAGGGAGTTGTTGACGTCATGAATCACGGGACGGAAGGGCTCTTCTTCTTCGCAGAAGAGGGGGAGGGACGTCTCCATTGTTCGCTCCCTAACTATTAAATCGATCCGCAGTGCATCTAATCGATTTCTAAACATTTAAACAATGGAAGGTGAGTTATCTAGGGAACAAGCACTTATTGACATAGCTGACTAAAGGAACCTGTATGTTGTGTGCAATCGAATTCCAAATTCGTAACACTACCCCCTCCCCTTTTTACAGACTCGTCCCGAGTCGTCAAATTTTCGTGTGACCAGCATGTGTAAGTTTTCCCCTCGTACGTTCTACCTTAGGATCCCTGAGTGCGACATTTCTTTATATGTGTCCCAAAAATAAATAACCTAATGCGCTGTGCAACAAACTAAACAAACTCCCACAGACTCATTCGGACAACTTAACTAAAATTGCCGGCGCTAAAACAAACATGCAGGTGAGGTTCCACGTATTTACAATTTTCATTTGACTTATCCATTACTTAACCATTGCCCAGGACTTGTGATCTGTGAAAGGGGAGAAGGTAAAAGTCATTTCAAAGTTCATTGATGCAAGGGAATGGATGGAGATGGTTGAAAAACACAAAATGGACTGGACGGATGCACAGGCTGCCTGCAGGGCAGTCCTTGCAAAACTGGATGGTCCTGGCACACATGGTGATGGATGGACACAGAGGCAAACGCAGGCATGGGGTCATGGCAGAGGCAGGCAAACGAGGCATGGCAAGGCAAGCCCATGCAGAACAGGCAGCTGCATTCACCTGCCGACCTCTGGTGTGGTTCCAACAGGTCTAGAGGGAGTGCGGTGGTGCCGGCCGCTCTGAAGGCGGGCTCGGACCTTGCCTACTGTCTCCCCCCACTCTATCGCCTTTGCATGTCTCTGTCCATACCCACTTCCTTAATTTGCCACAAAACACAACAAAATTTCGCCCCTTTTTATTTTTATTATTTCTATTTCTCTTTTATAATTGCCTCCCTAACCCCCTTTATCGTCCTTGTCTGGCTAACCTATCCTGTCAACCAAGCCTACTCCCAACTCCTACGTTCCCTCTCTGGAGGGGAAGAGGGAGAGACTAGCATCCTGTCTCGAGGCCCAACAAAGTGTCAGAATGGCCTCCTCAGAGTTCAGCAATCTTCCAAGGCGAGTCCAGCGGCCTACAACGAGCGAAGGGATGGATGGTGCGAAGGGGTACATCTCCTAAATACCCTAACATTTATTACACCTGAATCTACCCCAGGGCTTTCAAAAATGCCTCACACTTTTAAACTATCGGTTCTAAAAACCATGATTCTCGTCGCCTGTGTTGGTGTCCAATATAAATTTGGGCCTTGCCCTCAAATTTTCATTCGTGCCCTCGCACAATTTCCTGGCTGGGCAGCGTGGCTCAACTGGCAGGAACTCCCCCTCTGCCGAACTCTAACCATGGCACCCCCAGGCCCGCAGGCTGCCTCTGAACCTAGCTGCTCCCTATAAACGTGGGGGGTTGCCCTCTCTGGCATTGCCCCACTCCGATGCCCACGTGGCGTATTCATGCCCCGGGTCCCTTTCCGAGGGTCGCCCGTGCCCTCTAAACTGCCCCTGTGGCATTCTGGCGCTACGGGTCCCGTTTCCGACGGGTCGCCCGTGCCCACTACACTATCCCGGCCCCTCTTGGGCCCTTGGCCTACTCTGGCCGACTAGTCTGGTGCCCGGGGTTCCCATTAAACAAAACTCGCCTTTCCACAGCCATGCTCCCAGCCGGTTCATGAACTCTTGCACCCCTCCAAACGGGTTTCGTGCCTTCTCTCGACACCAACAACAAAACGACCTCCTTTTAATAAATTTAACTACCCACTAACTAACATTAAACTGACCCCGGGGTCTCTTGGGTGGGAATCACTCCTCCCCCCAATCAGTCATCACACCATGCATACCACATTCGGTCCACACACACACTTGGGCCCGCTGTCCCATACTCACTCATTGTACACTTTTCACTCTTTTTCCACTCACACCAACACTCCACACTGCCATTCTTCCGAATTAAATCCCCTGACTAACTCATGCTCCCTTGTCATCCCTTAAAACTCATGCACGTTCCATTTACTCTACCTAGCTAAGCTACGTCCCCTCTACACATTTCCAGTCTCTCCATGTCTCCGAAAATCCCCCAAAAAATTCCCATTTCCTAAATCTAAACTGAAATCCCTCCAACTAATCCATTCCACGGGCTCCATGAGGACTTGTCCCTGCCCCATGAAGCCGGTCTATCGCTAGCCCATCCCCCTAACTAGTAGTTCCTGTGCCCCCTTAAGCAAGGGGGTCTTCGACCCCCTGCCTAGGGCTCGTGTCCACTCGAAGTGGCGAGGCTTGCTTTTTTTTTTCCTGCGCACACCAGCGCGGCAATTCGCAACCTGCCCGTGACGTCATGGCAGCTGTTCGTGCACCTCGTCCCCTTGGACGGTAACATCCGGCAGGTATTCCCTTCTGCCGGATTTCAACCATGCAGCCATGATGTCACCGCGCATCCCAAAGCAAGCCCCGCGTTCGAGGGGTTCCCCACGCGAGCACATGTGCTCTGCCCGTCCGTAACCCATGTCGCGGAATCCCCGATGATGTCACTCGCACCCCGAACCTGCACGATTTCTCGCACAAGCCGGGTTACACATAACGCATCGGGGGAGCCGCTTCGCACGCTCTGCGAACAGAACGTGCGACGCAGGCCACATGGAGCTTTACAAACACACTCACCCGGAGAACCCGTCCGAATCAAATTCAATAATTCCGCCTAACTTTTGTCCGTCTGCGGGGTCGGCTTGCATCCACCGCGGACGTTTCCGGACCGGATTCCACTCGCGCAGGTGCGCACGTGGCGGCCTCTTGCGTAGCACAGCACTGACCCCCCGCGCGCTGCTGTGCCAATCCTTGCACGGTCCTCGAAACCACTACGGCCGCTACACTACCTTTGTCCCTCGTCAGGCACCGTCTTTGTCGCACTCTCACGCGCACATTCTCACGTGCCCTGACGCTCACACATCCACCATGGCACTTGGACATGCGCTTGTGCCCTCTCGCATACCAACCGCCATGTCTCTTTCATACCGTGACCTCACACACGCGGTTTCTTTCACACACTGCGCTTCTCCCTTAAACACATTTTCACTCAAGCACGCCATTTCACTCAAGCATTGTGCTTCTTCCATACACGGGGTTTCACTCGCACACGGGGAACGGCTTACACACGCCATAACACTCACACACCGGGTTTCACTCGCACAATGCATGCTTTCCAGCACTCATTTCGCCACACTTGTAACCACACACACCGGGTTGGCCACGCTGGGGATTCGCACAACCACAAGGGATCCCGGTGTCTCCAAACCCCCCAGGCTCCACGTGCACCCGTTAACAACACTCGCCCCTCCCCCCCCCAACTCGCAAAGCTCGACCGGACCCACCTAGTCGCGATCTGCTTCAAGGGGGCACATCGTCTCCTTCCGTTCCTGAAGGAGGCCATCCTGCTGCTTGCATCGGGTCCCAACACATTCCACCAGCTCACCCCCATTGTCCTCCACTCCCTCCGTGTGTGTGTTCGTCAATAGTTTCGTCCACTTCACCCCCTGTCTCCTCTATTTCCCGTGTCTCTGTTATTTCTATTTCCTTCGTCATCTTTATTATGTCGCTCGTTTCTACGTGTCTCGCCATACACGTCTTCGTCACCCCATTTAATTTTTCCCTCTCTGTCACCGTCACTTCTCCGTCACTTCCACGAGTCTCGCCCAACATGTCTCCCTTATTATTGTGACCTCGCCCGGCTCCATTGCGGGACCGACACAATCCACACTCCCCCAAGCTCGTTCGCTCCAACACGTGGTGCCGCCATGATTCCTCTTATGCCCGTCCTTATTGCGTTCTGCCCTTCTTGGAGATTTCGCCCCATGCGCTGCATCTCACCCCGCTGTGTTTTCATCTCACCCCTCATTGCATCCATGTTGTCATTCGTGGCTTATATATCGCCCCTCATCGCTTACATCATCCGCATCAACATTTCCTCCAACCGGTTTATTTCAGCCGACCCCGACGAAGCTGAATCGCCTCAGTCGGTCGCGGCTTCGCTGGGCACCGGGGAGGGAATTTGACGGAAGGGGGGGGGTGTTATACACCACGGCCCCCGCCGCTGCGCCCATTTCGGACTCTTCATTTGGTTGTGGGGAATGGTCCTGCATGGGGGTGTCCTGCACGGTGAATTCGTCCTGGGCCTCTGGTTCCATTAACTCTACATCCAGCTCAATACACACCTGGCTCAGCTCGCCTTGGCTGAACATTTTGCGTGCTGGGAATAAAATTTATAACGCTCGTAGTTTGGGGACACGGGGGGGGGGGGGAGTTGCTCCATTCACGCCCTCGGCATGTCTTTCTCGAACCGGGTCACTCTCCCGACTGTGGTAGAGTTCCAACAAGCTACTACCAAGCTACTAAACGGGCTCAGACCTACCCTGCGGTCTCCCCCCAACCTATCACCTTTGCTTGTCCTTGTTCATACCCACCCCCATTAGTTTGCAACAACAAAACAACAATGAAATTTAGACTTTTTTTTATAATTACGTGTGTCCCGAGCCCCCTTATCACCTTTGTTCAGCTCACCTGTCCTGACCGTCTATCCCCAATCCCTAAGATCCTTTTTGAGTGGATTGAGGAAGAGACGAGTGAATCTGTCTCGAGGCCCAATGCAGCCTCAGAATAACTCCCTCAGATTTCAGCAATTTCCCAAGGTGAGTCCAGCGGCCTATGAACAGCGAAGGGATGGATGGTGTGAAGAGGTACACGTTTCCTATCTATCATGGCCTTTATTAACGTTAATCTAACCCCGAGGCTTTTCAACACGCCTGTCTCTTTAAACTATCGGTTCCAGAAACCATGATTCCCGTCGCCTGTGTTGGTGTTCGTTATTAATTTGGGCCTGGCCTGCAAATTTTCTCTCATGCTCTTGCACAATTTCATGGCTGGGCAGCGTGGCTCAATTGGCAGGGATACCCATCTGCCGAACTCAAACTACGGCACCCCCAGGTCGCTGAGGCTGTCTCCGAACCTACCTACTCCGTATGAATGTGGGGAATGCCCTTGGCAGTGTCCTCTTCGATGCCCACGTGGCATTTTGGTGCTCCGGGTCCCGTTTCCGTAGGCTGCCCGTGCCCATTACACTAACTCGGTCCTTTGGACCTATGGCCTACTCTGGCCGACCACTCTGGTGCCCAGGAGGCCCTCTACTCAGTACGCACGTTTCAACAGCCACACTCCCAGCCGGTCAATAGACTCCTGCACCCTTCAAAAGGTTTCGTGCCTTTGTTCGACACCAACAACAAACCGACATCCGTTTTGGTTAATTTAAATAACCCGCGAACTAACATTACACTAACCCTGGGTTCCCTTGGGTGGGATTCACTCCTCCCCCCCCCCCAATCATTCTTTTGCACCAAGCATTCCACATTCACTCCACTCACACTCAGGCCCGCTGACCCACATTCACTCATTGTACTTTTTTTTTTCTTTTACACACTCTAATACTGACATTCTGCTCGCTACGTCCCCCTAACTAGCTCTGCCCCTCATCATCCCTTACTCTACTGCACGTTCCTTTTAACTCTATTACTAAGCTACGTCCCCACAACATGTTCCATGTCCGTCTGTGTCTCCCATCCATTTCTAAACTCTAAACTAAAATTCCCTCGAGCTCATTTTACCAGGCCCCATGGAGAACTGCTCATACCCCATGAGGCCGGTCTATCTAACGCTAAACCCTTCCCACTAACTAGTACTCTTTTGTCCAAGGCGAGGATGTTCACTGCATCCTGGCGGGGCATCATGTACTCGGAGCAAGGCACTCTGAACCTTGCTTCGCCAGGGCGGTGGTTTACGACTCGCTCGTCCCCTCCGTATGGGTGATAATTATTGGACTCAGAAATGGGTTGAAAAGGGTGCACCACGTGCATACTGTAAGTGGTAAGCATTTGGCGTTTTGTTTCTTCTATTTCCTCGGCACATCATTCCTGCAGCACGCCGTCGTGTTGGTTATCCTTCCTATCTCTTCTGCCCAATGGGTGGAAATTACCGCTGTGCTGCACGTGTTCCATGCAGCATGGGCGCTTGGTGTTTTGTTCCTTTTAGTCTTCTGTGAGGACGCATTCTCACAGTGAAGGGTGCGACCGTGGTTTTTACAGATGGGTATCCAAGCGGAGTGCCTGCCAGCCTCGCAGGGACCCCTTGCTTGGATTTACCTCAGGAATAGAGAAAAAAGAAAAGGAATTAATTCAGAGATTTAATCAGACCTAACTCTGAGATTCACACAACGCACTTGTCCCGTTTGTCCCATTTGACAAGAAGGAAGGGACTATCTTAACGTATATTAATGAAATAACTGTCTGGGGACCACTCAACGTTGGATGCGATTGCATTGGAGGGATGCAGTTCCCAGAACCGTAACAATATATATGTATATATATGTATATTTATTTATATATATGTATATATGTATATATATGTATATATATATATATATATATATATATATATATATATATATATGTATATATATATATATATATATATATATATATGCACGGGATAGCAGTACAACATAGCTGGTAGCAGACGACAGACCGTACACGGGGAATGACAAAAATACGCATTGTGCAAAATGCAAGTGGTACTATGGAACGCCAAGACTTCCCAAACATTGTCGGCATGTCCGCTAAGTGCCACAACAATTTCATAGGGATCGTGTGACGGCGAGCCGAGTTTTTAGTGTGCAAGCTTGGTATTATAATAGAGATATATATATATATATATATATATATATATATATATATATATATATATATATATATATATATATATATATATATACATATATATACATATATATACATATATATACATATATATACATATACATGTTTACATATGTACATATCTATACATATACAGTATACAGTCATGCGCCACTTAACGACGGGGTTACGTTCTGAGAAATGCGTCGTTAAGCGACGTCGTCGTTGTGCGAACATCACTTTTTTTCGTTTTCGTTTTCGAACATCGTTTTCGAACATCGTACATACATAAAAACCTAGACACCTAAGCTATATGTTGTAGCCTATTTCTCCTCGGATACAAACCTGTACAGCATGTGACTCTACTGAATACTGTCGGCAATTGTAACACACATCCAAGAGACAGAAGACACGTTAGATTTACCTTTGTGCAGTTCATGACGGCCATCAGTGTTGTTAGCAGCAGCTTACAACCTCCTCTCACATCGATTATAGAAAGGTGAATAAATAGCGTTTGGATTTTATAAATACGTAATCATTGCATCGATGTTATAATTTACAAATGAATAAACGAGCACCTGTCAATTGTGATATATTTTCGGAACAGTGCGATTGTTTTAACAATATAAAAAGCTTCACTAAAAATAAATTTGCGTTTTAATTGACTAACAACAACGATTTATTCGTGGAATTCTTCAATTCAAAGGTAATTTACTTGCTAGAAGGTAAACGTGCAAACATTGGTTCAGTTTGAAAGCCGATTTCCTTGAATCCCAATTTAGCACGACCCTGCTTTTTTCGCGATGACATTTTATGGACCTCAACGATCGCATTATAACGGGGCCACACTGTCGTTGTTTATTATCATTGTGAGGTATTATGTTCTGTAGAGTGTACATAATTGTATGTGCTATTTTTATACGAGGCAACATCACTCGGCTACATATTTTTTTTAAATTTTTCAGCTACATATTTTTTTTTCATTTTTTTAATATATTTTTTTCAGAGCTGGCAGACCCGTCGTATATGCGATCCGTCGTTGACCGGAACGTCGTTAAGTGGCGCATGACTGTATGTATATATATATATATATATATATATATATATATATATATATATATATATATATATATATATATATATATATATATATATATATATATATATATATACACATACATACATATATACGTTTCTTTAGACATATATACATTTCTGAATATATATGATGACCACAAGGGGAAAACCAGAGATGTCAGGATAAGTCAATTTTGAAGAAACTGAAAAACAAACTTTCAAGACTTTGGTGGACTGTTTAATAACTGTCATATAGATTTCTTTTCCAGTAAAAGGAAGAGTGATCATTGGCCGATCAAATTAAGCATGCAGCATTTGCCAAGATTCTGTGTTATTTAATTTAAGAGCAAAGAACGAATCAATGTTGCAAAGTGACATCACTGGTTATTCCCTTGTTTAATAATTGCCATGCAATTTTAACCCAGGATGTGTAGCAAATTCATGCTTGTTGGTTAATCGCATACATTACATGACTTTCGTGATCACAGATTATATTTTTCATCATTAAACGGTCATTGTTTTTTGTTTGATTGGTGTTCAACGCCATACTCAAGGGTATTTCGCTTATATGACAACGGATTCTCCATTTTTTACTCCGTACTACTTAATATGATGGAAAACCGGGAGAAAACCAAGGATAAACCACCCCTGCGAAAGCCGGTCACCTCATGTGACTCCCTCATATACCTAAGCAGGTTGATTGAGCGGTGGGTACATCGAATGAGGATGGGTAATCAGACGCGCTAACCATTAAGCCACGGCGTGGGTCCCATAAAAGTCACAATAAAGGTTTGACCAGGCTTGAACCACGATATGCACCAACTACGGAGCCCATGATATAACCAAATAGGCCATTGTAGTGCTCAGAGTTTATGCTGTGAAAGTTTTACAACCTTTCATTTTTTAATTTCTCAACTCTGAATATTATAGTGGAACAGTTAACATGAATGAAAGGGAGATAACCAGGAGTAAAGTCCTGACAACTCTGGGTTTCTACTTGTTCAGCTTGACAACACTTGTTTTTCCATTGCACGGCTAAACTTTATACCATATAAATTATGTGACACCCCTGGTTATTTGTTAAAGTAATATTGTGAGAGGAAACCTTATGTTGCCAACTATTGGCAGGTGCAATAACCCTGAAATTTATAAAAAGTGATATCTCTGGTTTTCCCCTTGTGATCTTCATATACATACATATATAATTATACATGTATATGTATATATATATATATATACATATAAATACATATATACACATCTATATATACATACATGCATATATATATATATTTATATATATATATATATATATATATATTTTTTTTTATATATATATATATATATATCTTCTTCTTTCGGCTGCTCCCTTTCGGGGTCGCCACAGTGGATCATCTGTATGATCCGCATAGTGATTTGGCACATGTTTTATGCCGGATGCCCTTCCTGACGCAACCCTGGTCGCCTCTTATGACACAGGGATATGGTACACCTATTTTAACCGGGGTATACACCGGCCCAGTACACTGGTACTCATTTCGCCGACCTCGGAAGGATGACAGGCTGAGTCAACCCCCTGGTGTATTAATTCAGTGGCCCAACGGGGCTTTAACTCAGGATCTTTTGGATCTCAAGCCGCTGCCCTAACCACTGCGCCAACACCAGGATATATATATATATATATATATATATATATATATATATATATATATATATATATATATATATATATATATATATCCGCAAAGATGACTGCATCATCTGCAAAATCAAGGTCCGAGATCTTGACATTCCCAAACGATGCACCGCAGCTTGATCTCTCCGACATCCTCCCTAAAATCCAGTCCATACAAGTGCTGAATAGTGTGGGGGCCAGTACACACCCCTGACGAACTCCAGTAACAACTGGAAATAAGTCAGAGATGGTACCACCACACTTCACAACACTCTCAGTCCCAGAGTAGAGTTCAGACATCAGATCGATCAGTTTTGGTGGCACCCCACGAAGACCAAGAATCCTCCAGAGGACATCCCGATTCACTGAATCGAACGCTTTACAGAGATCAACATAGGCTGCAAGCAGCCCCTTCCGAAATTCTCGTCTGCGTTCGGTGAGGACACGAAGAGCAAGGATACGGTCAATCGTTGACCTCTTTGGTGTAAAGCCTGACTGCTCTGGACGCTGGTGCTCAAGCAGATGGTGGCGAACCCTATCACAAATTATCCGAGCAAAGACCTTGCCCAGCACTGAGAGCAGTATCACCCCTCGGTAGTTGTTGCAGTCCTGGCGATCACCCTTCCCTTTCCAGAGAGGAACAACAAGGCCCCTCTTCTAATCAGTTGGGATGATGCCTGTGTTCCAGGCAGAGCACAAAACTGCATGCAACGACACGAGTGCAGCATTTCCACCAGCCTTGAGAAGTTCAGCATGGATGCCACAGATCTGGGCTTTGCCCCGTTTCAACCGGTTCACCGCAGCCCATGTTTCCACAAGCGAAGGCGGACCACAGTTGATTCGAGGGTCAGCAACAGGGATTGTAACACCCTTGACGTCCAACTCGACAACTGGGGGATCAGCCTGGTACAACCGCTCAAAGTAACCGGCCCAGCGGGCCTTCATTTCAGACTCCTCTGTCAAGAGCCTACCACTCTCTGCTCTCACTGCAGTGCTCCGAGGGATGGGCTTGGATGAACGCAATGCGCGAATTCCCCTGTAAGCGGAATGAGAATCACCTGTCCACAGGTGATGCTCTACCCCCTCACAAATTCCCCGCACTCGGCCTCCTTGTCCACCCTCAGTGCACGTACAGTTTTACGCCTCAGCTCCCTGAACAGCTCAGCTCTGCCATTCAGCCTGGCCCTGCAACTCTGGTCAATGGTATCCAGTGTCCCTTGAGAGACAAAATTCTTCTTTGCTCTGGGGTGAGTTCCAAGACATCCACCGGCAACATCAAGGATGGTGGTCTTGAAGGCACTCCACAACTCTTCAGGACCCCCAAAGCACCCAGACCCCCCAAGTGTCCACTAAGCCTGTTTGCAAACTCCTCAGCTACTCTCTCATCCCTGAGCTTGCCAACATCCAGCCGAGGCCGGGATGGTACCATTCTCCTGGATTTAAGGTGCAGCTTTGGAGTTGCTACAACAAGCCTGTGGTCAGTGCTGAGGAACTGAGCACTCCGGTAGACTCTGCAGTTCTGGATCATCCTCCAGCGACCGTCAATGAGGACATGCTCAATCTCCTTTGCCGCACCGCCAGCGTTGGAATACCAAGTCCAGCGATGAGCTTGTGGGCGCTGAAACCATGAACCGGCCACCCTAAGTCCATGACTTCTTGCAAAGTCAAGGAACTTAGTGCTATTCTGGTTCATAGTTGCTGACCCATGGGGACCAACACATGTCTCATAACCATCCCTATCAGTTCCAGTCGATGCATTGAAATCCCCCAAGACTAGAAGTGTATCTCGTCTAGGGCACTGATCAACCACAGACTCGAGCGTGGCGTAGAATGTATCCTTCACGGTGAGATCACTCGCCTCAGTCGGAGCATAAACAGAGACCAGGGAAATGACACCTAAGGAGTGACGAATCCTTAATCTCATCATACGCTCGTTGACCGGTGTTACCTCAATTATCATTGCGGTAAGCTTATTGGACTCAGCTACAGCAACTCCTTGTGTATGGTAACCATCAGAGCGATCAGACCAATAGTAGGTGTAACCACCCACCATTATCTCGCCGCAATCCGGTCGCCGAACCTCAGAGCGAGCTGCAATCCCGATGTCCAAACGCTTGAGCTCAGATGATAACAGAGACAGGTGATCATCCTCTCTTTGGGATAGGACATTTCAGAAAGCATCCGTAAATGAAACTATAGATGAATGAAAAAAAGAAGGAAATGAAAATAAATCAATGAAAAAACAAGTGCAGGTGAGCTACTTGAGACAATGGGAAAGCACAGTTCATTATTGCTTAAAATGTGTAAGCATACCCTGCAAGTACATATATACACTGATGAGCCAAAACATTATGACCACTGACAGGTGAAGTGAATAACATTGATTATCTTGTTATAATGGCACCTGTCACGATGTGGGATATATTAGGCAGCAAGTGAACAGTCAGTTCTTGAGGTTGATGTGTTGGATGCAGGAGAAATGGGCAAGAGTAAAGATCTGAGCGACTTTGACAAGAGCCAAATTGTTATGGCCAGATGACTGGGTCAGAGCATCTCTGAAACGGCAAAGCTTGTGGGGTGCTCCCGGGCAGCAGTGATGAGTACCTACCGAAAGTGGTCCGAGGAGGGACAAACCACAAACCGGCGACAGGGTGTTGGGCACCCAAGGCTCATCGATGCGCGAGGGAAACAAAGGCTTACCCGTAAGTCCGAACCGACAGAAGGTCTACTGTGGCACAAGTCACAGAATATTTTAATGGTGGTCACGGGAGGAATGTGTCACAACCCACAGTGCATCGCACCCTACTGCAGACTGGTCAGAGTGCCCATGATGACCCCTGTCCACCGTCGAAAGTGCCTACAATGGGCACGCAATCGGCGGAACTGGACCATGGAGCAGTGGAAGAAGGTCGCCTGGTCCGATGAGGCCCCTTTTCTTTTCGATCACTTGGATGGCCGTGTACGTGTGCGCCGTTTACCTGGGGAAGTGATGGCAACAGGATGCACTGTGGGAAGACGACAAGCCGGTGGAGGGAGTGTGATGCTCTGGGCAATGTTCTGCTGGGAAACCCTGGGTCCGGCCATTCATGTGGACGTCAATTTGATACGTGTCACCAACCTAAACATCGTTGCAGACCAGGAACACCCATTCATGGCAATGGTATTCCCTGATGGCAGTGGCCTCTTTCAGCAGGATAATGCACCCTGCCACACTGCACACATTGTTCGGAAATGGTTTGATTTACATGATGAAGTGTTCACGGTGTTACCCTGTCCTCCAAATTCTCTAGATCTCAATCCGATTGAGCATCTGTGGGATGTGCTGGACTGACATGTCCGATCCATGGCGGCTCCATCTCGCAACTTGCAGGACTTGAAGGACCTGCTGCTAATGTTTTGGTGCCAGATACCACAGGACAACTTCAGGGGTCTTGCAGAGTCAATACCTCGGTGGGTCGGCGCTGTTTTGGCAGCACACGGAGGACCAACAGCATATTTGGCAGGTGGTCATAATGTTTTGGCTCATTTGTGTGTGTGTGTGTGTGTGTATATATGTATGTATATATATATATATATATATATATATATATATATATATATATATATATATATATATATATATATATATATATATATATATATATATATATATACAAACTGTATGTAATTATATACCCATTAGACCCATTATATTAAGAGATATAACTCTTGTTATGCTATCTAAGTTGCAGAATTTTTGAATGCTTCATTTACTCATGAGAAACTGACTCAAGATATCAAAAGCTCCACAGCAAGGAGAAAATGAATGAATCACTATTGTTTTTAATGAAACACATGACGGGTCCAGGCTTGCATTGTAGCAATTAGAAAGCTTCGCGACCCATCAACAAGTCTGACAGCGTCGTTCCGGACCTGCACGTGTAAACAAGAGCCCATGCCCGTCAAAGGTCAAGTTCCGCTGTGGTCGTGAGCGCCGCCAATAAACGCCAGTCGTTCGTTTTATGGACCGTTGTAGCTCGTAATAGCAACGATTGAAAGGCTGTGTGCGCTTTGTTCCTGCCAAGCGCAAATACCCCACCTGATGGCGTGCACTCCTTGTGCAGAGTGCCCCCCCCCCCCACTTCCTAAAATTATGATGCTTACAATTTACGAATGAAAGGATGTAATGCATTATAAGCAACAATGTATTCATCAAATATGAACATTATTTGCAGGTACGTTTGTCGTGAACAACATGTTCAATGTGACCACCCTTTTAACAATGGATTTTCTCCAGCCAACGGGTGAAATTAATCACTATGGTTGGCTGCGATGCATCATTGTTTACCAAAATTTACAATATTAGAAGTTTCACCCTCAGATCCATGAGAGTTTGTGGCCTCTGTGAATGTACCCCCACATATAAAAATAATAAAATGTATTAAAGGTGGCTCCAAGGGCAATTCATCATAGATATACTACTGCGGTTTGTAGCACAACCACCCCCCTGCTCCCACATGCCTTTGTTTTCAAAATCATTAAATTAGAACCCTCCCCAAAATGTTTTGGTGAAATTCTTAAATTTATCCCAGCTACCATCTCATCAAAACTATAAAATCCTTGAAGTCAATTATTAGCTCACCTGGACTTTTGTCAAGTGAGCTTATACGATCGAGCAGTGCCATAGGTGAGTCAGTGAGTCAGTCCGTAAACACTTCAGTCATCGTTTGAACAAAACATGATTTTGATGAAACTTGGCCACAAGCGAAATATCTGACGACAAAGAGCTCGGTTTATTGACCGCATCAAAATCTGCGCTCATTCAGGGGGTCTGCAGGGGAGTTTTTGACACTTCGCCCCCCCCCCCCAAAAAATATATTGTTGAGGCAGTGGGGGAGTGAACCCACAAAATAGGTTTTTGCTCTCTTCTCCGATACTACACACACGTTTTGTTGAAACTTCCCTACAACATTCTTCACCCGTGATGTACCAAAGTGCATTGACTGCATCAAAATCTGAGCTCATTAAGGGAGTCTTCAGGGTTCTGATCCCCCCAACATAGGTATTTGCTTTCTTCTCTGAAGTACACACAGAATTTCAATGAAACTTGACCACAACCTTCAACACCATTGATGTGCCAAAGTTTGTTCACGTCATTAAAAAATTGAGGGTCTAAGGGGGTCTGCTGGGGGTTTGAGTGACTGTTGCTCCTATTCCAGGTGAGCTTCAGGGCAGGCGTTCCTATTTTTCTATATCTGACATCACCACTGCCTGACGACAAACTGTTTGAAATAAAAAAACCTCCAGCAAATGCAACTACACATCACGCAGTTGTGTTAGTGATGTGTCGAGTGCAAACGTAGACTTAACGACACCACTGATGACACCTGCAACCTCAGCCAGGCCACCCCACACACAATAAAACACATTATTGAAGACTGGCAAGAAGCAAGAAGACAAGAGCACAACGGATCTTTGCCAAGACCAAGATATGGCTACAAAAACAAGAGCACAACCTCTTAGATGTGAGGAATCTTTGGATCACTCCTTGGAGATTGATTGGATATCTCTGTGCTGTGGTTCTGTTTGAGGAGAAATGACCGGGGCTAATTAACAACAACAATACACATCATGCTGAAACAAAACGGACATTTAATTAGAGCGGCACTCAGTAGAGCACATACCTCCACTTGGTTGGAAAGTTTACGTTTTGTAGCCCACTGACATGTCGGATCTGGATCCAGACCTGAACCAAATTTGAATTGGCTTGTTCTTGTCACCTACTCGACTCGTCCACCAAGTTTATCATAATCAGTCCACAACTTTTTGAGATATAATCCTATATATAATTTTGGCCCCATCTCTCAAAATGGTGAATAATCACTGAAAAAAATAAAATTTTTCTCAGATCTGGATCCAGATCTTCACCAAAATGGAACCAATTAATCCTTATCACACACCCAACCTGTCCACTAAGTTTCGTCCGAATCCATCTCCGTTTTGAGTTGTCATGTTAGATATCGTTTTGGCCCTCTCAATGGCAAAGAGTCAATCAAAAATTATGATATCCGGATCTTCACTAAAATCGAATCAATTCATCCTTGTCATGCACCCAACCTCTTCACCAAATTTTTAATGAAACCATCCACAACTTTTTGAGATATTCTGCTCAAATACAAACAGACAGAAAAACAGACAGACAGGCAGACAGGGGTGAAAACTTAACCTCCATCCACCTTCAGTGTGGAGTTAACCAGAATGCTTTCTTTCCCAATTCTACTTTGTCCTTGATATGCAGTTTAAGATTCCAAATACTGATGATTTCACATGTCAGAAACTGAGTAGAGTGGGAACAAATTTAAAAACAAAAAAAAATTCATTTGCCAAGAACTGGACACAGAGATAAAGCAAGCATGAGACAAAATTCACTGAGATAGTCAGGTGAGCTTAAAGGCCCGGTCACACCTTGACATTTTAGCCAATGTATGCCGATTTTTGAATTTTTTTTTTTCTAAAACGCTGGCACACGTTGAATACGTTATGGGTAAGTTTTGATAACATTGAGAGCACGCTGAAAAACACTGCCATACGTCGTTGTATGTTGGCTTTAAACGTTGTACTTTTTGGTTGTCCTCAAATTTTTTCATGCTTGAAATTTCACGACGTATGCCGGCGTATGACTCACACGTTCCGCGACGCTGGCCACAAGTTGTATGCACGGTCTGCGATCGTTGACAGACGTCAACACATGCTACTTGTAAGTTAATCATAAGTTGAGACACGCCGAGGTAATGTTTAGCGTACCCGAAACTTATTTCTAACCTATGATTAACGTGTTGTTGGCACGTTACGCGATCGTTGCCACACATCGACAGACGTTACTTTTAAGTTACTCATAGGCTGAAAGACGTCGGTATAATAGATCGTCCTTGCGTCAGCGTCCACGGCCACGGCCAGGACACTTATTTGCAGCATTCTTCAAACTTTTCTTCGGCATGACGAGGATGTTCACACTTCGATGTCTAGCTTGGCTATGATTCCAATTGTCCATCGGCAGCGTCTATTTAAAATAGTCGAGTTTGAGCGTTTTAACACGTTCAGAAGAAACGCTTCAAATTTCCAAACCCCAGCGTCAAAAAACAAAGGCGAGTGACAGCAATTTAAATCGTTCATTGTAAACAATGAAAATAGCTGAGTGGTACTGTTTAAAAGTCGTTGAGTGTAAAAGAAATCCAATTGTTGAGCGCAAGCGTCTACTTTCAATGGTGGAGATGCAGCCATTTAAATAGTTGAGTGGCAGCCTATGAATAGCAAACCCCACGTCACCGGCAAAGATAAACTGCCGCAAGATATGGATAAGTTAGGCTATCGTTGGGCATAGTTTGTGAACGCCGGCTTCACGATAATTATTCGTTGGTATATCGTATCTATAAGTAATCAAAGCGCTCTATGCACATTATTAGTTCATTGTTCATTTGTCTAACCCATTATGAAAAGACCTAAATCGTAAAAACAAGCTATAGCTCATTGTTGAAAAAGCCCCATAAAAAATTAGCCGCGAAGAACTTCGAACAATGGTGAAAAGATGTCTCCTACCCGTGGACACGCGGACGCAAGGACGATCCATCATAACCCACACCCTCCCCCTCACACTCACCTACTACTGCCAACATGAACAAACTAATACTAATACTGATACTGATACTGATACTGTTACTGCTGACATGGACATCGACTCAAAAAGGACTCGAAAACACTGTTGGGTTCCCCTTTTATGAGCAGCATTTTTATATACCAATTCCCAAAACCGCTGGGAACACGTCTTAATATGGCAGTTGTAAGCTAGAAACACGTTAATTTTTTTTTGTCGACCGGAAGACGTCATTGGAATACGTCTACATACGTCGATGTGTGTTGGGACTACGTAAAGAATTGGTTCAAAGCACGTCAAACATAAGTTAGAAATAAGTTTCGCGTAAAAAAGACATTACCGCGACGTGTTTCGACTTATGAGTAGCTTATAAGTAGCCTTTGTGGACGTGTGTAAGCGTCCGCATATCGTGTGTAAAACTTATCCCCATCGCATGCGGAACGTGTGTCATACGCCGAGTACGTCGTAAAATTTTGAACATGTTTAAAATTTCTTGACGTACTCTACTTACTACGACGTATGATAGCGTACTTTAGCGTTCTACTCACGTATACCAAACTTACTCATACCGTATTTGACGTGCCCCAACGTTTTAGACACATTTTTCTTAGGTCGGCATACGCTGGCAAGATCGCCAAGGTGTGACCACGATGTTGTCACTTCCATTTCTACGGCAGTTATGATTCGAATCGTTGTGCGTCAGCCTTTTAATAGGCTACGTCACGACATCGTCGGCGATGCGTGCAACGCGCTATGCCTAAGTTAGACTATCGTTTGGCATCGGTTGTGTAGGCCGACAACAGGTTCAGCATTGGTTGGTATAAGTTATCTATAACACAACGAAACGTTCTGTGTCCGTTACCAATGCGTTATACATAAGACCAAGTCGCGATGAATACGTCCGAATCTTTAAAAAAAAACATCAAAAGTTCAACGTAAGCCAGCGTTTTGCATACATTTTAATACGTTGCCATCGCTGGCTAAAACGTCAAGGTGTGACCGGGCCTTAAGCTAATACACTGAACATGTGTATTAGCTGCTATTTGGTTATGATTGATAATGGCTCAAAAAGCAGTAGCTGCATGCATTAAAGATAAGATGTATAAAGGGGTTTTCAAAAACAACAGAGTACACACAAACACGAAAGAGTGCCTCCTGAGCCGCCACGAGAAGGTGGCTGACATGATATCTCGAAGGTCATATATTCATTGAGCTTTCAAGTCTGAATTTTGATTCCTGATGAATATGACCCGTCAGATTGGTGCTTCACATGCATGGTATCGACTCATTGAGAGCAACGTTTATGCAGTATCTTATATATTATTTCCGAGTTTGTGGTTTCGTGTTGTGCTATCTTCGACTTTGTTCTGCACTCGAGTAACGTTATATTCGGCTTACATTATCTCAAAGACCATATGAGGTGCATGGTACAAAAAAAAGTAAATAAAATGGTTCTGAAACAGTGAAATCGTATTCCACTTACTGCATTAAAGTAAAATTACTACTGATACTCTGCATCAGTTCCTTTCTCAAACACACCCACCCCAACATGTTTCGCAGAGCGCGGGTTATGCTAGTATAACTACATACCCCTCTTTACACTGGAAAATTACCATCTGGTAGTTATTCTGGAAAAATATTGACTAATGAACTGCATTTGACCTTGTGCAGTAAGAGATGACATGGCACATGGGTTATTG
>NC_140964.1:28449942-28457442 GCF_056783735.1 Eptatretus burgeri
TTGAATCTCCATCTTGCTTCACGTAAAGGGTTGATCGTGGGCTAAAACGCCCGATAATTAATCAAACCGTCGAGGCCGACGAATAACACCGCTCGGTTATCCCGATAGTACGGAACGGGTCGCTTAAAGTGGCCCATGTCCGAAGTCGACCTGTGGCGAGGTGCGATCGCCCGGTCTACCCTCCGTGTGGGTACTTAGGTAGGTCGAATTTGGCGAGCAACCCTATCCCACGCGGGGGCCGATTGACACGATCGTGGTGAGACCGAAAGGTCCACCCGTGACTGGTTCCCGGCGTTAGTCCGAGAGGGTCACGACTGGATTGTCCGTCCGGTGGGCGACGTGCCGCGATTCGAGTTACGTGGCCGTCAGCACGCCGGCGGGCGCGAATCCACAACACTGGTGTCAGGTCGTGCGATATAAACCCATCGCCCTCCTCGCGGCACTGGTATCGGAGAACGGGAAAACGGGCTCTCCTGTCTCCGGTTAAATTCACGGGAATCGGTCCAGGGGTGAGAGAAGCGACCCCCGATTCCCTCCAAATTACGAGCGAGCTAAATTAACCCTTCACGAGAAATAAGATGGCGTCTCAAGGCGAGCGGGAGCCGGGGGTATTAGAAATGGATGTAGAATGTGTAGAATCCATGGCTCAGGACGAAATCCCCGTGCAGGAAATGTTGATTGTACAGGAAAACGAACTCGCCCAACTGAACCCAGAGCCCGAAATAGGTGCGGCAGCTGCCGCGGTGTATGACACCTCCCCTCCCCCTCTCCACCAAAACCCCCCGACCCTTGCCGAAACGGCTCACCCAAGCGCACCCGACATGGCCCAGCTATGCGCCATGCTGGCGGCAATGACAAACGAAGTGAAAAACGAAATAAAAGGAATGAACGAAAAGATGGATGCGAATACACAACAAATAAACGAAAAGATGGATACAAACACAAATGAAATGAGAAACGAAATGAACAAGCAAATAAACGGAATGGAAGCAAACATGAAGGAGGAAATGAAAGAGCTGCGGGGTGAGACGCAGAACATGGGAATGAGCCTAAAAGGAAGCTTGGAAGAACTAAAAAACGAAATGAAAAAGGAAGTCGACACGATACGAGCAGAGGTGACCGGGTTAAAAGAGAAAGTAAAAGGAGTGGGAGTCGCAATGGAAAAAAGTAAACAAGAGAGGGTAAACGAAATAAAGACGGTGGTGGGAAAAATAGACAAAGTAGGAAAAGGATTGGGAGAAGTAAAACAGGGACAAGACCAAATAAAGGAGGAAATAGGGAGGAACACGACGGCGATAGAGGAATTAAAAAGAGAACAAGGGAAAATAAAGGAGGGATTGGGAGCCGTGAAGGAGGACTGTGAGAAAAGACATCGGGAAATGACAGACAAAGTTGAAAACCTGCGAAAGGAGGTAAAAGCGGAGACACAGAAAGGATTAAAGAAGGTGGCGGAGGAATGTAGAAAGAGACATGAGGAGGTAATTAATAAAATGGAGCGGAAAGCCGGAGAAAAGACAGAGGAACTGGGGGAGCAGATAGGAAAAAACCGGGGCGAGACAGAAGAGCAGTTTAGGACAACGAGGGAGGAAATATCCAAGACAAATAAGATGGTGACACAGGTACAAGGGGAGGTGGAGCAAATAAGAGAAAAAGTCGGGCACAACTCACAGCGGCCCTGCGTGGCGTGGCTTTGGAAGTCCTGACCACGGTACCCAGTGAGGGGGCGACCCTGGAGGATCTCCATTCGGCCCTAAAAAACCGATTTGGCATGGACCAGCAGAGCGAGCTTGTTAAAGCTCAGCTCAACGGGCGCAAACGAAGTCCCCAGGAATCACTGGGAGAATTGGCACATGACATTCGCCGCTTGGTGGGGATCGCGCACACCAACATGCCACCGGAGTACCGCGAGGAGATTGCCCTGGACCATTTCCTTCGAGCAATAGGGGGCACCGATGTCGGAGCATTGCTCACCGTATGGCGCCCGGACAACCTCCAGAAGGCGGCTGATACTGCTGCCTGCTGGGAGGCAGCCAGAACCCCATTGGGAGGGGCTGGGCGCCACGCGGTGGCAGTCCGACAGGTGGACCCCGTGAACGACAGTGCGCTGGGAGCCGGGGCAACCCTGGGCGACCAAGCGCGAATGGAAAGGATGGTGCAGGGCATGTTCGACCGCCGGTTCGGGAGACCTGGGGAGAGGCGGTCGGGCCCGGGAAGGGCGGGAGATGGGCCATCGGGGGGTACCCCAATTCGGAATGGAGGGGGGTATAATTCGGCGTACTGGAGGCAAACACCTTACCAGAAGAGGTGTTATAATTGTGGCGCAGGGGACCACCTGCAGCGGAGGTGCAACGCCCCGCGCAGGGAAAGGCCCCCGCGAAGAGAAGAGCCACGGCCCCCTAGACCACCAACTCCGCCCCGGGTCAATAGGGATAGCCAGGCCCAACCATCACCCCCCCATCAGTCCCCGTGAAACTAAGAAGTGCCGAACATGTAGGGCCGTGTTCGGCAGACTCAGACGGAAAAGAGCCCTCGTAACTGCGACAGGTCATCAGTTGTGGCCAAATTGGCAAAGGTAGCTTAACAATTCGGTGCAAGATTGCCGGCGTAGGGGTAGACGCCGTTGTGGACACAGGAGCAAGCGCCACGATCATCAGCCCTGTGGTCCTTGATTCGAGTGTAGACGGTTGGGATGAGATCCACCGTCTGCAAAACCATAGTTTGCAGCTAGCTACCGGGGCAACGGCCCCTATCATAGGACGTGGTTTCGTGTCGTTTAAATTGGGCACCGTGAAAACCAAGATAGAGGTTTGGGTGGCAGAGGTGTACGACCCATGTCTAATAGGGTTGGATGTGCTGACGGCCGGTGGTTGTAAGATCGACTTGGGCCGGGGGGTCATGCAGTTGGGTGGTGAGGAGTTGCCGTTAGGGGGCGTGAGCACGGACGAGAGGGTGGAGCTGGAGGCTCCTGACTCCGTGGTCATTCCCCCGGGTGCCGAGGCGGTGGTCCCGGCCCGGTGGCGAGCACCCCCAACGTGGCAGGGCCCCTGCGGCCTGGCGGAACTACCGGCAGGGCCGTCAACCCCGGGCTTAGTCGTGGGCCGCACCCTGGTAAGTACCGACGGGCCAATAGCGCCCGTGCGGGTGATAAATGTTAGCACGGAACCACGCACTATCAGGAAGGGCACGAAGGTGGCAGATTGCACCCCAGTAAAAGAGGTCGCAGAGCTGAGGGACGATAACGTCGAGTTGGACCGGCCCCAGAGGGAGTCTCCAGACTCGATTAGGAATTGGCCCGGTCCCATTTGTGAGATGGTAAATCGGAGTAGTGTAGATTTGGAGGATGCCCAGCGGGAGGCCTTATACAAGCTGGTCGACCGACACATCGGGATCTTCTCCTTGTCACCCGAGGATATTGGACGTACGGGCCTGGTGCAACATCAGATCCACACCAATGGGGCCCGGCCTGTCCGTCAGCCTGCTCGAAGGCTCCCATGGAGCAAAAGAGAGGAGGCTGATGAACAGGTTGAAAAGATGCTCAATGCAGGTGTCATCGAGCCCTCGGGAAGTCCTTGGATGTCACCAGTTGTGGTGGTTAAAAAGAAGGATGGGACCACGCGTTTCTGTGTGGACTATCGCCAGCTGAACAACGTGACACTCAAAGACTCCTATCCCCTGCCTAGAATTGACGGTACCCTCGACGCCGTTGCAGGCTCGAAATGGTTCTCAACTTTGGACCTCAAGAGTGGGTATTGGCAGGTGGAGATGGATAAGACGGGGAAGGAGAAAACGGCATTTTCCACAGGGAAGGGACTGTATCAGTTCACTGTGATGCCGTTCGGTTTGTGTAACGCCCCCGCCACCTTTGAGAGACTGATGGAGCGTGTACTAGGTGGCATGCCGTGGCAGTCATGCCTGGTGTATCTGGATGACGTCCTGGTACACGCTAAAACATTCACCCAGGAGATAGCCAATTTGGACCAGGTGTTTGGGCACCTCAGGCAGGCAGGGCTGAAATTGAGCCCAGAGAAATGCACTTTGTTCGCGACAGAGGTGGCCTATCTCGGACACGTGATAGGCCGCGAGGGGGTGAAGACCGACCCCGGAAAAATTACAGCGGTAGAGGAGTGGCCCGTACCTACAACTGTCAAACAGGTACGGGGCTTTTGGGACTTTGCTCCTACTACCGGCGTTTCGTGGCAAACTTTGCGGAGATAGCCAGGCCCCTTCACCGGTTGACGGAGAAGGGGTTGAGATTTAATTGGACGGAGGAGTGCCAGGAGGCCTTCCTCAAATTAAAGGGGTGTTTGACATCCACACCTGTTTTAGCGTACCCCACCGATGACGGGATGTATACCCTGGACACGGATGCAAGCCAGGAAGGATTGGGAGCAGTCTTGTCTCAGACACAGGGGGGCGTGGAAAGAGTGATCGCGTATTACAGTCGGGCCATGAGTAGGCCCGAACGAAATTATTGCGTAACTCGCAAGGAACTATTGGCTATGCTGTCTGCCGTGAGCCATTTCCACCCGTACTTGTACGGGAGGAAATTTTTGGTTCGAACTGACCATTCCTCCTTGCAATGGCTCTTACGGTTCAAGGAACCGGAAGGCCAAATTCCAAGGTGGTTGGAAAATTTGCAGCAGTACGATTTCAGTGTGGTCCATAGAGCCGGTAAGGCTCATGGGAATGCCGATGCGCTCTCTCGACGCCCCTGTCTGAGGGAAAACTGCAAATATTGCACGAGACATGAGGAGAGGGACCAATTGGCAGACGCCTCCCCGAAACTCCCAGTCCGTGCGGCCCGGGTGGTAGGCCCAACTTTGCCACTAACCGCGGGAGAGGAATTTGGTGGATTGGCATGGAGCACGGCCCAGCGGGAAGACCCCGTGATAGGGCCAGTGTACAAATGGGTCCAGGAAAACAGGAGGCCCAGTGGGGAGGAAATCGCCCCATTCGGGGCGCGAACAAAGGCATACTGGGCTCAGTGGAGGACCCTAGAAATGAGGGACAACATCTTATATCGCAAGTGGATGGAGATTCCTTCTGAACAAACTTCTTGGCTGGTGATAGTCCCTGATGGGTTTAAGACCCACATTTTGAAACAGGTGCACGGTACCCGCGCCGGCGGCCATTTGGGCAGGACCAAAACAAAATCTCGGGCCCGCCGGCGGTTCTATTGGGTTAACATGGGGCGCGATGTACAGGACTGGTGTCGAGCATGCGACGCCTGTACTGCAAAAAAGGGACCGCCACAGAGGATGAGGGCCCCACTCCAACTACATCAGGTTGGGGCTCCCCTTGAGCGAGTGGCCATGGACATTTTGGGACCACTGCCCCCCACTCGCCAGGGTAATCAGTACATCCTCGTAATTATGGACTATTTCACCAAATGGCCAGAAGCCTTTGCCCTTCCCAGCCAGGAAGCAGGGGTTGTGGCCAAGGCCTTCGTAGAAGGATTTACATGCCGGTATGGGATTCCGCAGGAGCTGCACACGGACCAGGGACGAAATTTTGAGAGTGAATTACTAAAAGAGGTGTGCAGGCTCCTGGAAATTCGGAAGACACGGACAACGCCCCTGAGACCACAGTCTGATGGCATGGTGGAGAGGTTCAACAGGACCCTGGTCCAACAGTTGGCCCTCTTCACCGCCACTAACCAGGAGGACTGGGACGAACACCTTCCGTACCTCCTGATGGCCTATCGCGCGTCCCAGCACGGGTCTACCGCATGTAGTCCGGCGCTGTTGATGTATGGACGGGAGCTGAGAAGCCCCGTCGATTTATTGTGCGGTCCGACGCCTGAGCGGCTTGATAGGCCCCCGGGGGAGGGCTATGCCCGTCGGTTGGAGGAAGGCTTGGAGAAGGTCCACGCCTTCGCACGACACCAGCTCCAACAGGCGGGCATAAAGATGAAGCACAGGTACGACCACCGGAGCCAGGTGAGCAAATACCCACCGGGGGCGAAGATTTGGTTCTTTAACCCCCGGCGAAGGAAGGGCAGATGCCCGAAGCTCACCTCGCCTTGGCAGGGCCCGGGGGTCGTCCTGGCGCAAGTCAGTGACGTGGTCCTAAAAATTAAAATGGGACCACGAGCCCTCCCCCGGATCGTCCACGCGGACCGCCTGAGGCCTTACAAGGGCGACCTTACGCCCTCATGGATATGTCTTGCCGGAGGAGTCGGTGCTGGAACAGCCACTCCCGCAGAGGCGCAAGGCTCTCAGAGCCTTGCAACGAGTTCACGAGCCCAGTAGGAAGGGAGGAAATCCCCCCTGGGAAATTGATTAATGGGATTATTCGAAGACAGTGACAGACTTTGGATGTGTAGTGGGGACGTAGCTTCGCTACGTAGGTTAAATGGAACGTGCTATCGTTTAAGGGACGACGTGGGAGCACGAGTTAGTTAGGGGATGTAGTTAGAAGGATGGCAGAGTTCAGCGGTGTGTGTGTTGAAGAGTTGTGAGGTGAGTACATGATGAGTGAGTGAGGCCAGCGGGTCTGTGTGAATGGAGCGAATGGGGAATGCATGGTGCGATGAGTGATTGGGGGGAGGAGTGACTCCCGCCCAAGGGACCCCGGGGTCAGTGTAGAGTGAGTTAGGGGGTTAGTCAAATTAACAAATATGGAAGTCGTTTTGTTGTTGGTGGGGAAGTAGGCTCGAAACCCGTTTGGAGGGGTGCAGGAGCCCTGTTGACGGGCTGGGAGCGTGGCTGCGAAAGGTGAGTATCGCTAAGTGGGTACCCCGGGCACCAGGCTAGCCGGCCGTAGTAGGCCAAGGGCCCATGGGGGGCCGGGATAGCGTAGTGGGCACGGGTGCGCCTGCTTGGTGCGGGGGCCCGGAGCGCCATTAGCCGCGTGGGCAGTGTTGTGGGCACGGGTGACCCTCGGAAAGGGGCCCGGGAGGCCAGCCTGCCACGTGTGCGTTTCAGGGGAGGTGCCATGGGGGGCACTCCCCGGTGTTTAGAGAGCTGGTAGGCTCGGAGGCAGTGTAGTGCCCGGGGGTGCCATAGCTGGAGATTCGGCAGAGGGTCGTGCCTGCCAAAGGGAGCCACGTGTTCCAGCCAGGAGACCGTGTGAGGGCACGGAGAGAAAATTGGGGGGCGAGGCCCGAAATTGTGAGGACACCAACACAGGCGACGGGAATCTGGGTTGTTAGAACCAATAGTTTAAGCGAGAGGCGCTTGTTGAAAGCCCCGGGGTAGTTTAACAGTTAAATGGTTAGGGTAGATTAGGAGATGTGCCCCTCCGCACCATCCATCCCCTCGCTGTCGTTGTGGGCCGCTGGACCCACTTTGGTTATAGATCGCTGAACTCTGGGGAGGCCATCCTGAGGCTTCGTTGGGCCTCGACACAGGACGTTAGCTCTCCCTTATTCCCCTCCGGGAAGGGAACGTAGGGGTTGGGAGTAGGCTAGGTGACAGGATAGGTTAGCCGAACAAGGACAGTACAGGGGGTTAGGGGACGATTTATAGTGGGGAAGTAAAAATAAAAATAAATAAGTTG
>NC_140964.1:28464942-28489942 GCF_056783735.1 Eptatretus burgeri
CTGATGTCAGCAAACGGCGACAGGTAAAGATTACTCGGGGTTGCACAGCCAGAAACGTGTTGGACACAATGTGTTTGATTTGTCTTTCAAACCTTCATGATGATTGCCCTTTCCAGGGCATCCTGATATCGACTGGACATTTGTCCAGACCAATCTTCCGATCTTTTGTTGTGTTTAGAAACTTGTGCACGTATCTCGTAAGTATATGCTCAGGATAACTATTCTCACCGAGTATATTCATGATTTTGTCAATTTCAGCAGGAAGATTACCATATCCCTGTGTGTCGTATGAGGCGACCAGGGTTGCATCAGGAAGGGCATCCGGCGTAAAAACCTATGCCAAATCATTATGCGAACAATAAAATGGATTTCCATACCGGATCGGTCGAGGCTCAGGTTACCAACGACCGCCACCGGTACCGTTGGTCAGCAGGGTACCGGTGGAAATACTGCTGGGCGAAGGAGGAGAAGGAGATGGGGAAGGCGGGTCCAGAGGCAGTGAGAGAGGTGGAAGGGTAGAAGTGTGGAGGTGAGAGTTGGAACTCTGAATGTTGGGACTCTGACTGGCAAAGGGCGAGAGTTGGCTGATATGATGGAGAAAAGAAAGGTGGACATACTGTGTGTACAAGTGACCAAGTCAGGCCCGTCGCTAGGGGGGGGGGGGAATTTGGGTGCAATGCCCCCCATGGCGCATCTGGTGCCCCCCCCCTTGTACGCCACCCATTTATGCCCTGTTGCACCCTGTGAACAACTTAGTGTTTAAGGACGAGCGCCCACTGTGAACTTGCTGTTTAAGAGTTCACCTGTGTGAACTAAAACCCTTATTCCAGATGTTTAACATGGTGAATAATAAGGCCTTCTTGGATAAACTGTTCTTTCATAATATCCTTCTTTGAATAACAGTCAAGAGATAAGTGTGCGCTTCCCAGCGCACCTCCAAAAGCAAATGGAAAGACAATACAGTCCAAGACCACAAGATAAAAGATAATAACGCAAGCACCAACGCCAGCAGCCAAGACCTCGTGTCGAATGTCGATGTTGTGGGTGGTTATACTGTATATATCGTGGATCATTTAGTTTTGAGGAATAGCTAATCAGCGTCTTCGATATGGAGACCCTATTGAGCAGGTTACCTGATTGGTTGTAAGTTAGGTATAAATGTAATATCGTCATAATATGATAAAGGAAAAGACATAAATTTACATTATTAAAGATGAAGTGCACGTGCACCACGTGACCTTCACAACCCGTCAACCCTCCATCTTACAAAAGTAATTTTATAATAAAAATTAATAATATGTGTGTATGCAATCATGCTTACATTTGAAATGATGCAGATAAAATCTGTTTTTGATGCATGGATCATTTAATAAATAAAACCGTCAACCGTCAAATCTCGCGAGTCGCGAGATTAGTGACGCGAGTCGCGAGATTAGTGACGCGAGACGCGAGATTAGTGACGCGAGTCGCGAGGGACGAATCACAGAGCACGAGCTCGCAGCAGGAGAAAAAGACGTGGATGATGGATATACGAAAATGGCTCAGAAAAGGAAAAAATGCAACCGACGAAAATAAAGAAGATGATGAAAGACATGTTGTGGGAGGAGGAGGACGAGGAGGAAAAGACGATCATGTCGATGAAATACCGACAGAAGCTGGCCAACCTGGCCAAGCCAGCAACGTCAGCCCTGTGGCTGGAGCCCCAGCACAGACAGCCGAGTTTCCATGCTCGGCGGCGGTCTCAGTATCGGGTGTGACTGTCAAGCCGCTTCCCAATGATCTTGGAAGTGAGAGACCGAATCAAGTTGTTCTACAGCGGTACCCTGGCCATCTGTTGCAGAACAAGAGTCGCTCGTTTGTGTCCTCGTGGTACCAGACTAATGAATGGCTGGAATACAGTGTGCACACAGATGCAGCATTCTGCTATCCATGTTGGAAGTTTAACACCGCACGTGGCCCAGTGGACTCCACTTTCACAGTGCGAGGCTACCGGAATTGGAAACATGCCATTGAGAAAGGCAGGGGGTTTCACAAACATGCAACTTCAAAGGAACATTTAACTTGTGTTTTAAGGTGGAAGGAGAATGAGAGGCGCATCGATTGTGGTGAGGAGATTTCCACACTCCTCAATGCTGACCAGCTAAATAGAAACCGGTACTATGTGTCTGCTCTCATAGATGTTGTGGGATTTCTCGCCGAAAATCAGATACCTTTTAGAGGGAGCCTTGATAATTTTGAGGATATGTCAGACGGGCACAGTGGGCTCTTCCTCTCGCTTTTAAACTACACACTCAAAAAAGACACCGAGCTCGCCGAAATAATAAACATATCCCACGAAACGCAAGCTATACTAGTCCGGAAATGCAGAATGAACTGATCTGCACATTGAGTAATGTTGTGACGGATGCCATCGTGGAAGAAGTAGGCACATCGTGGTTTACCATCAAGGTGGATGGGACGAGGGACCCCACTGAATGTGAGAACATATCAATCATCTACTCACAATAGCTACAGCCGACGCTGGAGATGCAAAAACATTGACAGACCTAATAATTGCAGAGCTGATAAAAACAGGACTTGACACGTCAAAAATATTAAGTCAGGTGTACGACGGGGCTTCGGTAATGGCTGAGAAGCACGGTGGGGTGCAAAAGTTGTTGCAAGAGATATTGGAAAGAGAAATCCCCCATGTGCACTTGTTAAATCACCAACTCCATCTGGTAGTTATCCACGCACTGGCAGCAGAGAAAGCTGTCACTGATTTCCTCGGTTTGTTGTTGCCTGTACAAATTCTTCAGAAAGCCCACTGTTGCTGCACAGTATAAAGCTGAGCGGTTAAAACGACTTCTTGATCAAAGTTGGACGGGACATTTAGCCACCGTGTCTGTGATCATCGGATCTTTTAAGGATATCACACCCTTACTGTCGGAGATTGATGCAGAGCGCGCCGACGGTGCAGAGATGAGGATGGAGGCTATTGGGCTTTTGCGGGAAGTCTCTGGGCCTGCCTTCATGTTCATTGCTATCTTTGTACAAAAACTGCTGATGTTGTTAAATGGCCCTAACAGACGCTTGCAGGCAGAGGACATGGACTTGTTCACGGGGTTGGAACTGGTGGCGAGTGCTACAGAGTGCGTGAAGAAACTCCGCTCTGAGGATGAGTTCACTGATCTGTGGAACAAGGCCAACGATGCTCGCACTTCTACACCTGCACCACTAAAACGGAGATGCACAATGCATAAGAACTTGGAACAGTTTGTAGTTTTGGAGACGACAGGACAAAACAACGACAATGACAAGACGGAACTGCAGAGGGTTTTTTACAGCGCAATTGACACTGTGCTTGGCAAGATCGCTCAGCGCTTCAGTGAGCGCAACACACAACTCGCCTGTTCACTCGCTGCCTTGAATCCTGAAAATGGCACGTTTTTGGATCCCCACTTGCTCCAGCACATCATGATATTAACAAAGTCAACCATCAGTAAAACAGAGTGTGTGGTTGCAAAGGAGTTTATTCGCTCACAGACAGAAAAGTAGCCAAACGAGAGATGGACAACACAAAAACTCCTCTCAACATACCACAAAACGCTGGAAACCATGCCAAGTGTCGTGACTGCTATGAGACTTGGACTAACATTTGGTGCGTCCACTGCCATGTGTGAAAACTCATTCTCAACATTGAGGAATGTCTTCACTGACCATCGACGGTCCATGCGCCATGCACGCAAGGCACAACTGGTACGGCTGGCCTTCGAGAGAGACCTCACACGTAAATGCCTGAATGAATGGAAGGAGAAGGTCCTCAGAAGATTCCACACTGAGACACGTCGCCTGCAGCTCTTCTGACAGCGAGTACAGCGGTATAAAAACTATACGAGGAGTTCAGATTGTGTGTGTGACTGCTGGTGATGCGTGTGTCGTTGTGGTTGCAGTGTGGTTGTGGTCAGCACCTGCCGTCGTCGGCTGCTTTGTACTTCTGATGTTTAAGTTAAATGTTGTGCTTGGTGCTTTGCATATCCCATATCTAGTGCTTTGTGCATAACCTTACCTCTGTGTAATTGACTGCTTTAAATGCGGACCTTGTGGTAGCTTCAGGCTGGTCGTATTTGCTGTTGATAGTTTAACGTGATGATCGCAGGTCATAGCCTACTGTATCTTATTTGAAAGTGCACTGATTCTGGTGCCAACCTCCCCCGTTTAGTCATTGTATCTCTGATATATTAATTTTCTCATGCCAATTCTTCACAACACCTTGTATCAGTGCACCTGAATTGGTGCCAATTCCCCAGAAATCATTGAATATCTGCATTGTGAATGTGCCAGTTTAATTGTGAATGTGCCAGTCTAATCATTGAATATCTGCATTGTGAATGCGCCAGTTTGTTGCGGCTCTCCTGCATTCGAATAATTTTAGGCCAAAAACATCAGAACATGTTAAATCGAGCTGAGATCAATTTGGTTAGTATGCGACGGCAACCTCAGTATAGATGTGTCAATGCTGCATGAATACAATAGTATACCGGGTTATCAAAAATATTAAATATAATAATTGTGCCCCCCCATCCAGTTCATATGCCCCCCTTAATACTGAGTCCTGGCTACGGGCCTGGACCAAGTGGATGGGGAGTAAGGCTAGGAGCATTGGAAGTGGTTTCAAACTGTTCTACCATGGTGTGGATGGGAGGAGAAATGGTGTCAGAGTAATCCTGAAGGAGGATTATGTCAAGAGGGTATTGGAGGTGAGGAGAGTGTCACACCGAGTGATGAGTGTGAAGTTGGAAATTGAAAGGGTGATGATGAATGTCATCAGTGCATATGCCCCGCATATGGAGTGTGAGATGGAGTATAAAGAAGATTTCTGGAGTGAGTTAGATGAAGTGGTGGAGAGTGTATCCAACGATGAAAGAGTGGTGATTGGAGCAGATTTCAATGGGCATGTTGGGGAAGGGAATAAAGAGCATGAGGAGGCGATGGGTCGGTACGGTCTCAACGAGAGGAATGTGGAAGGGCAAATGGTAAATTTTGCAAAAAGAATGTAAATGGCAGTGGCAAATACGTATTTCAAGAAGGAGGAACACAGGGTGACGTACAAGAGTGGAGGAAAGTGCACACAGGTGGATTACATCTTAAGCAGGAGATGCAACCTGAAAGAGATTAGAGACTGTAAGGTGGTGGCAGGGGAGAGTGTAGCTCGACAGCATCGATTGGTGGTGTGCAGGATGATTTTGGAGGTGAGGTTGAGGAAGAGAGTGAGGGCTGAATCAAGGACCAGATGGTGGAAGCTGAAGGAGGAAGACTGTTGCGTGGAATTTAGGGAGGAGGTGAGACAGGTGTTGGATGGTGGTAAAGAGGGGTTGGATGATTGAGCAACTACAGCTGAAGTGGTGAGGGAGATAGCTCGGAAGGTACTTGTTGTGACATCTGGACAGAGGAAGGAAGATAAGGAGACTTGGTGGTGGAACGGGGAATTACGGAAAGTATAAGGAAGAAGCGGTTGGTGAAAAAGAAGTGGGATAGCCAGAGAGATGAAGAAAGTCGGCAGGAGTACAAGGAGTGGCGGCGCAAGTCAAATAGAGAGGTGGCAAAGGCTAAGGAAAAGGCATATGGCGAGCTGTATGAGAAGTTGGATACAAAAGAAGGGGAAAAGGATTTGTACCGATTGGCAAGACAGAGGGACCGAGCTGGGAAGGATGTGCTACAGGTTCGGGTGATAAAGGACGCAAATGGGAATGTGCTTACAAGTGAGAAGAGTGTGTTGAGAAGGTGGATGGAGTATTTTGAGGAGCTGATGAATGAAGAAAATGAGAGAGAGAAGGTTGGAAGAGGTGGAGATGGTGAATCAGGAAGTGGGGTGGATCAGTGAGGATGAAGTGAGGACTGCTATGAAGAGGATGAAGAGTGGAAAGGCGGTTGGCCCAGATGATATACCAGTGGAGGCATGGAAGTGTTTAGGAGAGATGGCAGTGAGTTTTTTTAATCAGATTGTTTAATATAATCTTGGAAAGTGAGAGGATGCCGGAGGAGTGGAGATTAAGTGTACTGGTTCCGATTTTCAAGCACAAGGGTGATGTGCAGAGCTGTGGGAATTAGAGAGTCATAAAGTTGTTCAGCCACACCATGAAGTTTTGGGAAAGAGTAGTGGAAGCTAGGTTGAGAGGAGAGGTGATGATTTGTGAGCAGCAATATGGGTTTATGCCAGGAAAGAGCACCACTGATGCGATGTTTGCTTTGAGAATGTTGATGGAGAAGTATAGGGAAGGCCAGAAGGAGTTACATTGTGTGTTTGTGGATTTGGAGAAAGCTTATGATAGGGTGCCAAGAGAGGAGTTGTGGTATTGTACGAGGAAGTCCGGAGTGGTAGAGAAGTATGAGAGAATGGTGCAGGATATGTATGAGGACAGTGTGACAGTGGTGAGGTGTGCAGTAAGAATGATGGACTGGTTAAAGTTAAAAGTGGGATTGCACCAAGGATCAACTCTGAGCCCTTTCCTGTTTGCAATGGTGATGGACAGGTTGACGGACGAGATCAGACTGGAGTCTCCATGGACTATGATGTTTGCGGATGACATCATGACCTGTAGGGAGAGTCGGGAGCAGGCTGAGGCGAGCCTCGAGCGGTGGAGGTACGCACTGGAGAGAAGGGGAATGATAGTCAGTCGGAGTAAGACTGAGTACATGTGCGTAAATGAGAGGGAGGTGGTGGTATGGTGCGGTTGCAAGGAGTTGAGGTGGGGAAGGTGGATGGGTTTAAATATTTGGGATCAACTGTCCAAAGTAACGGAGAGTGTGGTGGAGAAGTGAAAAGGAGAGTGCAGGCAGGATGGAGTGGTGGAGAAGAGTTGCAGGAGTGATTTGTGACAGAAGGGTAGCTGCAAGAGTGAAGGGGAAAGTATATAAGACTGTAGTGAGACCAGCTATGTTGTATGGTTTAGAGGCAGTGGCGCTGACAAAAGACAGGAAGCGGAGCTGGAGGTGGCAGAGTTAAAGATGCTGTGATTCTCGTTGGGAGTGACGAGGAAGGACAGGATAAGGAATGAGTATATTTGAGGGACAGCGCAGGTAGGACGGTTTGGAGACAAAGTGAGAGAGGCGAGATTGAGATGGATTGGACATGTGTACAGGAGGGAAGCAGAGTATATCGGGAGAAGGATGCTGAGGATGGAGCCGCCCGGTAGGAGGAGAAGAGGAAGGCCAAAGAAGAGGTTCATGCATGCGGTGAGAGCGGACATGCGGGTAGTTGGAGTATCAATGGAAGATGTGGAGGATAGAGCGAAATGGACACGGATGATCTGCTGTGGTGACCCCTAACGGGAGCAGCGAAAGAAGAAGAAATGTATACGTATATTTATATATATATATATATATACATATATATATATATATATATATATGTACACGATATATATATATATATATATATATATATATATATATATATATATATATATATATATATATATATATACATATATAAGTAGTCGATATATGGGGTTTCTCGTGCACTCATTCAAATGAATGGGGGAAAAGGGGGAACTCTGATTTAAGGTTAAAAAGTCCAAAACAGGAGTCTGATTTTCTCCCCATTTACCCCATGCAAATGAATGGGGGAAAAAACTCTTATTTAACCCCTAAACCCCTAAATAGGAGACTGGGATAATACAAATGAATTGAAAAAAACTCTGTCTCAAGCTGCAAAAGCTCGAACCAGGAGTTTAATCTCTGCCCCCTTCCCCTCCTCCACCTTCCAACCCCCCAATGTTAAATTGGGACTAACTTAAGGGACTGACAAATTGGAAGTATAATTTAGATCTCTGTCCTATTGAGACACTGATTAAAACAACATTTCTTTTATATTATCATTCCATTCAAAGAGTGAGCCAATGAATTTTTGATCATGTTCTACTTCAGGTAATAAATTAATTTTCCTCTTACGTTCATCACCATCGAGTATGTTCACAAATATTATTTTAGAACTTAGTTCTTGATCTAAATATCTTTGTTGAGCAGAAATAAAATGATGAACTTCTCTCAATGCTCTTGTTTGACCACCTCCTGAGCCACATATCATTTTGAGATTCTAGTGAATTGTTTTTTCCACTGTTTAATTGATAACCATCAAAGTGTTCAGTCCATTCAATGATATTTTTTTTCTTCTTTAGGGCCCTGTCACACCTTGATGTTTTAGCCAGCGTATGGCAACATATCAAAATGTATGTAAAACGCTGGTGTACGCTGTACTATTGATGTTTTTTTTTCAGTTTTGGGCATATTCATAATGAGTTGGACGGCTGCATAATGTATTAGTAACGTACACAGAACATTTCGATAACTTATAGATAACTTATACCAACGAATGCTTCGCGTGTTGTCGGCGTTCACAACCTATGCCCAACGATAGTCTAACTTATGCATAGCGCGTGGCAGTGTATCGCCGACGATCACGTGGCGTAGCCTATTAATGGGCTGCCGCTCAACGATTTAAATCATAACCGCACTAGAAATCGAAGTGTCAACATCACCGTCATGCTGAAGAAGAAAAAAAAAAAAACCATGGAGTCTGGAACACTGACTGGTTCCTCCTTTGAAGCCCATTTTTATATACCAATTCCCCTAAACACTGCCAATACGCCATTATACGGTAGCTGTAAGTTAGAAACACGTTCAGTAAGTCCTGTGGTCATCCGGAAGACGTCAAATACGTCTACATACGTCAATATGCATTGGAAATACGTTACACATAGGTTCAAAGCACGTTACTCCTAGGTTAGAAATAAGTTTCGGGTACGCTAAACATTACCTCGACATGCTTCGACTTATAAGTAACTTACAAGTAGCATGTATCGATGTGTGTCAATGATCGCATAACGTGCCTACAACTTATGGCCAGCGTATGCGGAATGTGTGAGTCGTACGCCGAGCACGTCAGAAAATTTTGAGCATGCTTAAAATTCGTCGACCAGCTCGGCGTACTATGACGTATGCCAGCGTGCTTCAGCGTACTCTTAACGTATACAAATTTACCCGTAACGTATTCGACATGTGCCAGTGTTTTAGACAAATTTTTCATACGTCGGCATACGCTGGCTAAATCGTCAAGGTGTGACAGGGCCTTTACATCCTCCAACTTATTTGTAATTCAATTTATCTGCTTATTTCTTTTATCCACTTTTACTCCGGTTTTTTCTTCAATAAGGCTTATTTGATATTTCTCACATTCTTTATGTTTTTCCATTTAAGTGCCAAGGTTGATTACATCTCCACTCTTTGGTTTGGTTATTGCTTGGTTCTATCATTTATAAATCAGTAAAAGACGGTAGTAGTCCCTCAGCACTTATACTTATAACCATAAGGGAGACTATTAATTCCATTCTCTAAAATATATCTTTTATCATCAAAAGCTCCTAATGCTTTCTTATTTATTTCTTCTGTATATAATTGATGTTTATAACTTCTTATTTTATTCATTTTTCTATACTCTTCCTTCTTTAAGATTAAACAGTTGTAATAATGTTTAAAGTTTATTGTTTCATTTCTCATTTTTTATTTATTCCCTTTAACTTCTTTTTACACCTTTCAATATTATTGTCAATATATGTAAAAGCATAAGCCTTTGATCTCAATCCTATAAATTCACTCATAACCTTCCCACCTAATTCATCTTTAAACTTACCAATAACCTTTTCGTTATTTGATGAAAACAACACATCACCAGGTTTATAATAACTTGTATCATATATATCAATATTATCAATCATATCCTCAGATACATCTCTAGTCTTTATTTCTAATATAAAACTATCTGTATCCATATATAACAATGACACATTATCCTGATACTTTAATTTTAAATTATTATAGTCATAGTCATACATAAACAACTTTGACACATGAAGAAATGATGTTCCTATATAAATAGGTTTATCCATTTCAATACTCTTTTTTTCAAATGAATAGCACAAAAGTTCTCTGAAAATACCTCCACCCGTTCAAAACTTGGTTTGTTAATTAACTTTGAAGCCTGTTTCCAAGATGTAGCAAGTCTTATGTTTTCTCGATTTCTAACATTTTCCATAGTCTTTCCAAATACAGCATTATTCATTAATTTATAAAAGTCCTTCTCAAAATCTGTTTCTGCATTTTTTCTACTTTTGTATTAAAATCAATATAGTCCTTTAACTATAGACTTTGTTTAAATTTCAAAATCCTATGAATTTTCTTCACTCTCAACCCAGCAGATAAATATTGTCTCAAGTTCCTTTGATGTAAAACATAACTTTCTTTATCATTTAATGTAGTAAGTAGTTTTTCTGAAGATTTACCTTTTATATAAAATGACTGTTGGTAATCACTTAACCATTCTCTTCTTGGACTTTCTTTATCGGAGGCATCATCCATGGTTAAAGCCTATTTATATGTTTTTATGTTTATTATGAAGTTCTTCAGGGTATTTTAAATCGACCTCAAAATAATATCCAACTTCAGCCTCATCCAAATCTTTTTGAGAGGAGATAACAATATCAAGTAAAACTTTTTCATAATGTCTTTTCTTTAACCCATTTAAGTTTCCCATAAGATAAAGATTGAGACATGGCCCACCCATACAAATTGTTAGCATCATAAAACATCAGGTAAGAGTTGTCCTCATCTTATATATTATTTCCGAGTTTGTGGTTTCGTGTCGCGCTATCTTCGACTTTGTTCTGCGCTCGAGTAACGTGATATTCGGCTTACATTATCTCAAAGAACATATGAGGTGCATGGTACAAATAAAAGTAAATAAAATGGTTCTGAAACAGTGAAATCGTATTCCACTTACTGCATTAAAGTAAAATTGCTACTAATACTCTGCATCAGTTCCTTTCTCAAACACACCCACCCTAACATGTCGCGCAGAGCACGGGTTATGCTAGTTCTTATTAAAATTTTGTTCGTCTTTTGGCTGCTCCCGTTAGGGGTCACCACAGCGGATCATCCGTTATGATCCCCATACTGATTTGGCACAGATTTTACGCTGGATGCCCTTCCTGAGGCAACCCTGGTCGTCTCTTACGACACAGGGGTAAGGATTGGGTTTCGCCATGATTCTGGGCTGCTCTACACCCTCTCATAGCGCGGTCCAGCGCAGAGCTCCCGTCCTCAAGCGATCCTCCAACCCAAGCCTCCGAGTTGCTGGATTACAGGCGCACGCCTCTACGCCTGGTTTCTCATTCTTATTATAATCAGGAAGATATTTGTTATTTGCTTTAGCATATCTCTTGGAACATCCTTGAGATATTCCTCCTCTTTTAGCCTTCTCTATCATTAAAAGCACATCTATATCACTGATTAATTCCAAATTTTGTTTTGTCATTTTTAACATAGCACTCCAAGCCAAACCCGGGGCTGTGTAATAGTGAGCTGGGTCTAATCCATAAGAATTTTTATTATGACATACTCTTCTAAAAGTTTCAAACACATCACTTAATAACAGTACATCAATTTTAAGATATAAATCATGATATTCCCCAAGATTATTTATATTAAACTTCTCCCAAACCTTTTTAGCTTGTGTATAATCTTCATCAGAAATATGAGAATAATTATTCAACTTACCATAGCAAATCTCCCTTGAAGGAAGTTGTGTTTCTTGAAACCTTTCAAATGAAACCATATAGTCATACAGATATATTCCCTTTTGTGATAGGAGACCAATCTCTTCTTGATTTGAGAAATATGATTTAAGACTCGGGAAGTTTTTAATATTTGATGCTAACTCAGATCATGAATCTCTGATAAACTTGTATGTGTCAAGAAATCTGATTTGGGTTATGGGGGATGTATACATTGTTTTTGTGAATGAGATGTATTTTGGGAATGGCGAAAATATTTCCGAATGTCTTTGAAAGGTCATTTATAAATAGATGTGTGTCATAGTGAGCGTTGTTGTGAAGAAAGACAGGAATAAAATTTGGTGGCTTGCAATTAAGATTACAATGGGAATGAGCTGGACCTCTATATTTACCAGTAAGATGACGGTGATCCCTAACCTTGACCTCTCCCTCAATTTCCTCATCACAAATATGACAGGTACTGTTCTCTCGAAATTCCTTTTCCTCTTCCTTTGTTAATGACATTGGTTTATAGGTTTTCACCATTATTTCTCTTAGTCTTATACAATCTTTTTCCAATCGTCTTACAAACTCCTCTGAGGCATCTTCCCCTCTATAAAGTTCTAACTTGTTGTATTCATCACCAACAGATGATTTGATATAATAACAGAAACCACAAGGAGTATGTTTTTGGTATATATTTGTGTATGATTTATTTAGATTTGGAGAAACAGTGTCTATCTGTTCAAGGATACTTTCAAAATCAGCATATATCACAAACGGATGTTTTATAGATTTGTTAAAATCTTCGAATGATATGTTTGAACCTGCTTCTGGTAAATTGATTATGGTTGATTTATGATGACTACAATATTTCGAATGTTGATTTAATCATTCTTTTGTGTGAAAGGAGTTGAGATATCTCTAACAAGGATACATTTTACATTTTCTCTTATATATTTGTGATTTGGTTAATCTTGAGAAATTTTTGATGAAAGCATTATGTGATTTTTCCTCTGAAGTAACGTGGAGAAGGTCAATGTGTGTTTCATCATTTTTATAGTTGTTTGAAATTTTTAATATCTGAACTTTGTTTGTATCCGTTAATCCATATATACTGAACAAAAATATAAACGCACCAAGCGATTGTTATTATTTTACCTCAAACTCATTAATACTAAATCTTCACAACAATTTGGTTATAGAATCCATGACAATTGAGCATTAAATTTCAAAGAGTTCCTTGAGAATTCTGGCGACAGTCTTTGCGCTACAACAGCCGACACAACCGAGGTGTCACTGTCAGAGTTCACACAGTCAGTAGCGGGTGTTGGCCTCCCTCAAGCTTGGCCTCCCTCAAGCGGTTACGCACCGTCTGGGCTGAAATGCGCCTGTTATGCAGCCCGACAGTCTCATCGGCAGTCCTCGTGGCCGGTCGGAGTCGATCCCGGAGATGTTGCAGCTTCATGTGACGATCCTGACCGGCGGTGGTCACACGTGGTCGCCGGGCATGTGGGCGGTTCATGGTGCTTCCAGTCTCTCTGAGGCGCGTTCTCAGGCGGCTAATGGTGGAGTGGTGGACATTGAAGTGTGCTGCAACGGCCCGTACTGACGTCCCAGCATTCAGCATGCCAATGGCACGCTCCCTCAAGATTTGTGACATCTGTGGCATGTTGACATTTGGCACCAGTCCACATTTTGGGGAGGCCTTTTATAGGGCAAGCTATAGGGAGTGTTTGTGTCCTGGTCACGCTCACTGACCATCACTCTGTCAAGCCCCATGGTGCTCATGGGAAGGATTACTCAACGTGTGAGTCCACACACTCAGAGTGGTCAATTTCAATGGGAACATCTGTCTTGAGCAAAACAAAGGAACCATTGCTCAAACATATCATCGGTTTGACCATTTTCCCATAATGGCAATCTTGACTTAGATATTTAGGTTGGTGCGTTTATATTTTTGTTCAGTATACATAAACAGATAGATTATTCATTTTCTCAAATTTAGGAATTTCTCTCAATGACATTGGAAACTTTAAATCTTTAACATTTAATGTTTTCTCATATTTCTTATAATGTTTAATCCTTTCAGGATTCCATTGTGGAGGATGTAAGTGAGCAAAAACAGACCATAGAAAACATTTATTATCTTTGTTTTGAATATTAACAACCACTTTCTTAAGTTTTATCTTTTTTTGGTAAATCATTATAAGAAGCTTGAAGAGGATCTGATTTTAAGATGTGTATATCTAAAAAGATTATTTTTGTGATAGTAAATCCACGACCAACTTCAGTGTTATCAACATCTTGTTCTTGTCTCTGGAGATCATCGTAAACATCACATCTTACAAAATCTTGAAATGATGAGATAAAGTGGGGGTTTGTCCTCATATCGGGAGTAGTTTCATCATCTTGTCTTACCATTTTCAATTTTACTCCCATATAAAACTTAAAAGTTTTCATTTCACTTAATGTGTTTTTAATTATAGTTTCCATACTTTGTTGAACCATATCAACAGCTTCCGTGATTGAAGATGGTCCGTGGTCTTGAAAGCGAAACAATCTTATTTTTATATGTCCTTTAAATGCTTCATCAGTGTTTTCAATGGAGACTTTAGTGGTGCCCTCCCGTTCTTCATTGTTCTTGTGTTTGCGTGATTGAAGATGTCTATTATAAAAAAATTTTTAAGAATATCATTATCACATCTATCACAATGTTTTGTTTCTTGGTCAAGTGGAGATATTTGTTTGAAAAGATTGAATGTGTGTTTGTTGGTTTGAAGGTGTTTTTTATAATATTTATATTCGTGATTACAAACATCGCAGTACGTTGTATTCACCATATTTATAGAATAAAACTTTGCTTAAACTAAAATTTTCTTGATGAAAATTTCATTTAATTTATAGGTGAATCTGTGCTTAAAACCATTTTATCCTCCAACTTTTTTTCACTTAATAAATACAATGTTTCAAGACACAAAAGACAAGTTTCAATCAATCTCTTCATTTGTTAAAGATACTGAGAAATATGTCAAGGATGTAAAATTGAACAAGGATAAATATAACAACTATTGGATAAAAACAATTATGGTGAATAATATGAGTTCTTCAATTTCCTTCAGTGGAAGGGCTTTTAGTATATCTGGAAGAACATCAATTAAAGTATCTCCAACAAAAGTTTCTCCTCCCCTTCTGGTAATATATTCAAAAATAGAAGGGAATGTTCTTTTGAACATATGAGTCCCCTGGGACCACCAGGTGGCGCCATGAATAGATACACAGCGGTAGGTGCTGCCGCTAGGCGAGCAGATGTTTAGCAGCATCATCATGGTTGGTGTCTCGCAATATAATATATTAGCGCGATTAAAATACCGTTTTTTTCCTCGCATCTTAATGTCTGTCAAAAAACCAGAGTCAAAGTGCACAACTACAGCTCATACCCTATTCATTGAGGTGTTTTTCGCGCCCCCCCCCATTGCTTTCCCGTTTTCACGCCACTGTCCACACAAAATTAATCAATCAATTCTATACAGAGTCCGGGGGACAACTAGAAAAAGCAAGGAAACAAGAAAAAGTATCAAAAAATAATAACCTTATGGAGGAAGCTTTCGAAAGAAAACACAAGACCATCTGTAATATGCAAGGAGAAATTTGTATTTTTTTCAACAACCCGAAAGATATAAATCCTGATGAAATAAAGGATGTTAATATATCAGATGAGATGACATTTCGTTCAATTGTAGTTCAGGATCATTTTAAAATTACCTTTAATATAAAAAATGTAGTAGTTGAATCTGTTAATCAAAAAAAGTATAGAGATAGAGATGGTAATGTTTTTTTCTACAAAGTAAATAAGTCATTATTCACTGAAGATTTTGAAGATTATGAGAGTGATCATGATACCGAGAGTTTGTGTTCAAACAATAGTTATGAAAGTAGTTTTATAGATGATTCTGAAAGTACCAAAGATGATACCGAAGATGAATTTCAGTTTAAAGTAAAGTTTTACTTTATAAATATTCTAGATTTTGAGCCTCTTGAATTCCCTGATTCTCCATATTACAAATTTGAGAATTGTCCTGCATGTGATAGAGTGGGATTAAACACAGAGTCAAAAGCCTATAAACAATGTATATTCTGTGATTATCTTCTAATTAATGATAATAAAAAAATATAAAAAGGAAAATAATTATTTTAGATTTACACCAAAAATGAATTACTTTACAAGATTGATTAGAGAAATGAATGTAAAGTATGAGGGTGGTAACACCTTTCCTTACAAGGGAAGAAACTGAACGCATTAGAGAAATGTTCAAAGGATTGTTGTTATATATTATTCACGATTGTCATTTTCAGGGAAATATCAACACAAGATATTGTATAAATAAAATAATGGATTATCTTGAAATTAAACCTGAACTGAGGATAAAAGATAGTTTCCAAAAAAGCCAATAATAAATTAAATAACCTGTTTTCCAAATATATAAATGAATGATTTTTTTACCAATTTGGGAAAATAAGTTAAAATTTGACAACCATAAAAATCTCCCAAATTCATTAAGATGCCTCATTGTTGGTTCAAGCAGATGTGGAAAAACCTGCTAACTTTTAAAGATGCTCCTTACTCCCAACTTTTTAGATTATGATAATTTAATGTTTCACAAAGTCGAGTTTTCAACCAGAGTTTCAACTACTCTCAGAAGGTTTTCATGCTGGTCTTCAAAAAGAAGATATAATCGGTTTATTTAAACTTCAAAACAATATAAATGATTATAACATTGAAGATGTAATACAACTATTTTGTGATACACAGAGATGTAAAAGAAATCAAAACTGATAAGTTGTATTCTTAGTGATAATACGGATGATATACCTTCTCCCCAAGATTTGGATAAATCAAAAAAGAACCTCATTATCTTTGGTGATTGTATTAATGAGAGAAACCAAACGGTAATGGACAGCTACTACGCAAGAGGGAGACATTCTTCTTGTAATTGTATTTATCTCGGTCAATCATACTTTCAACTTCCTCGTCGTTCCATCAGAAACAATGCTCATACTTTTATTTTATTCAAGTTAAATTCAATAGATATAAACAATTTTTGGAGAGATAATTGTTATACATTATGCAGTAAAAAGGAATTTGTGGATTATATGAAGCACACGACTTGAATATATAAATATATTGTTGTGAAACAAGATGAGATATTAAATGATATTTTCCAAAAAATAAATGGATGTGAAAGAAAGAGCAAGAAGATTTAAGGAACATCAAGAGTTGGTTTCAAAAGTTGTAAAACAACAGGAAGACATAAAGAAGAAACGCAGACAGAAACTAACGGGCAAAGAAGCATTTGAAAGAAAATAAGAGAATTTTTTAAAACCACTTTTTCAAAACTTCCCAAGAAAAAATTATAGATGTTTCCTCAGTTCCCACAATAGAATATACTCCTAAAAAACTTCAAATGTGAAAATATTTCAGTCAAATGACGGAGGAAGAATTACAGCATATAGCAGAATTAGAATATGATGATGAAGGTTTATTTCAACAACTGGAAGAGATGAATCAACCCCCTGATTATATTGTGAATGCTCTTCAAAGCAATGAATATTCAGCGGATTCAAAAACCAAAGCAGGACTCATTCCAACAGAACAACCAGCAATATTTCATCTTGTTCAAGAAACGGTATTGATATTTAATGATGAATTAAAGTTCTTGAATTCTGCTCAACCCCCTGTTAAACTAACTCTGAGATTAATGTTTCTTCTCACAAAAGATGGAAGACAAGGTTCAACTGTGAGGGATGAATCAAAGTATTTTGATAAACCATTGGATAAGAAAAATAATGATGATAGAGTATATATTGATCTGCTGGACACTGTTAATCATAGGGTTAGTCTTTCTGGTAAATGTCACAAGAATGAGAAGGGGAAACACATTATCCAGGCTTTAAGTAGGCTTGGTTCAGGTGTTAGTTTTCTTCCAAATGACCCATCACAATTAGTAAATAGACTGTTATTGTTGTTAGGTAGTAAGAAGGCTGGAAATAACAATTGTTTTAATGAAGCATCAGCTATTTTAGACCAGCTTATGAACATGAAAATAATAAATTAATATCAAAATAAAGACATTTTATCTCATTAAATAAGATGAGAAGCACAATCCTGAGTTTTAATTTCACAGCAAGCGACCACACATCTTCATTACCATACCCACTACAACTAGACACAACAAAAGAATATGAAGCATCTTTATTGTCCATGGAAACTTATAATACCTTATTTAATATTACCGAGAAAAATGACAAGTTTAGTTATCTGTGAAGTGGATACAAAACGATAACAGTCTCACCCGGAGTATATGGGATTTCTCAAATATCTTCCGAAATTGTTCGTCTTATGAAAGAACAGGGTGATGAACCAAAAAATATTGTCATAGATATTCAAGAACATACTTCAAAATCAACGATTCAACTTAAAAATAACTACAAGGTTGATTTCACAATTGATAATTCATTTAGAGAGTTATTGGGTTTCTCCTCAAAAAAGATTGAAATTAATGGGATGTTTTACAGTGATAATATCATTCAAATATCCTCAGGAATAAATTCGGTATTAATTCACTGTGATTTGATTGATGGTGCTTATAATGATGGAAAAAAAACAAATACAATATTTTCATTCAGTGCATACTCAACCCCAATTGGTTATAAATTCAATATGGATCCCAAAAATCTGGTTTATCTTCCTGTGTCAGGAAAAACCATATACAGAGTAAATTTTAGGATAACCGACCAAGATAATCGTATGATTTCTTTTAATGGAGAAGTTATATCCATCAGAATACACCTACGTGAAGTTTTCCAATAAATAAATATGATGGTTATTGTGAGGAAATACGAGTTGGGAAAATATAAAATAATTACAGGTGATGGGATGTTCCTTTCCCCATACTACAAGGGTGAAGATATGTATCTTGGTAGAGGATACTATAAACCTAAGAGACAAAGAGGTGGTCGGACATCAATTTAGAGGAGATGGGATAATTGATACTCTAATAGGTATTGGTTCAACTATTCTTAAACATAAAGACCTATTTGGTTTAACTGCTTCTGCTGTGGGAAATGTAGCAGGTGCTATAAAGAGTATAAAAGATGCCCAAAAGGAATCTCATAAATTACAAGCAATAAAAGAAATTAAGAAAGGTAAAACTCAGTTGTCTCCGCAAGAACAACAGAAAATAATTCAAATACTTGGGTCAGGGTTTCAAAAGTTTTAACATCTTTTTTCCGAAATAAATACAAGTATGGAAGCAATTGATAGTATCTATGATTTGGATGATACTATTATCATCTCAAACTCCACTAAAAAAGAAGATTACTTCAAGGTAAATGCAATAACTGGAACAGACGGGAATGCAAATGGTACATAAAGTTTTGAAATAAATAATCAACAAACTTATTTGAATCTATCCGAAAGTTTCTTGTTGTGTAAATTTAAATTCACTGAGGCTGGAAATAACACAAATGCCACACCCGTCAATGATTTCTTCTGGAAAATTTTTGATAGTGTTCGTTTATACATTGGAACACAAGAAGTTGAAGTGGTTGATTATGTCACTGCTGTATCTTTAATGATGAAATTTACACTCTCTTCATTCAGTGTTAGAATGGGAAAGGGGGCTGTCGAAGGTTTTATTCCTGATATGTCAACGGGAACAAACACAGACCCTGGATATAGTCAAAGGAAAGGAATATATAATGATGATACAAAAGCAGTTCATAGTCTTACTGTGGCAGTTCCTCTAAAGGTATATTTGGATTTTGTGATCATGATAAAGTTCTGTATGGTCTTTATATTAGATTTAAACTACAAAGGAATGATAATGAAAATAGATTACTTTTTGGTGTTGCGAGTGCTTTTGTTGATCAGAATAAATTTGTAATTGATGAAATGAGTTGGTATATTAGTGAGTATACTCCTAATCTTAAAACAGAAGAGATGTTAAATAGAAGACTTAACTCCAGGAAACCACTCAATGTATCATAATCTTAAAAGAAGATGTCAACACGTTAAACTGAACCAAACCACTTACACGTGGAATTTGGGTGTTCTGGAAGGAAAGCCACGATATCTGTGGATCATTTAAAAAAAAAAAAACAGATGGTGATACTGCTACTGATAAGAATAATGCATTGAGTGATAATGCGAAGGTGAAACAACTTTTTTTTATCCACGAGATAGATTGGAAATTAATTGGGAAAAAAACGATTTTGCTGAAGCATACAAGTCTCCCTAAAAGGTGTGTGAAAGTAATGGATATAAAGAACCTATTTTGGATATGACAGCATTTAAAAGTTTGTATACAATCCCTGCGTTTGACGTGAGTGCTCAAAAGGAAACTATAAAGTCTAATCGGGTGGATACTTCCCTTTACATTGAAAGAGGAGAGAGTGAAGAAGTTGATGCATATTGTTTGCTTTTGGAAGAAACAGAATTACAGATTAATACAGATAATGGTGTTATGATTCGTCTCACATAATTTTTTGTTAAATAAATGAGTGGCAAAGTACCAACTGGGGTATATGTTAATCAAATCAATCTTCATAAATTATCATCTTGTGTTCAAAATCAAAAGCCTTGTATGATTAACGTTAATACAATTCAGAGAAAAGGAGCAGTAAGAATTGATGTTTTGCTCACAAAAGAACAGGTAAAATCTTGAACGATACTGGCTCACTTAAAATTAAAATGACAAAACCAATGTTGAAAAAATATTCAATAAGAGAGACGAGTGGAGGATTTCTCCCATTTCTAATTCCTTTATTTGCTGGTTTAAGTGCGGTTGGACATTGACGGGTGTTATTTCAACAGCGGTGAAAACTGCCAACGAAAGGAATGCTCAACTCCGGGCTCAAAAAGAATTGGAAAGACATAACAAAGAGTTGGAGAAACAAAGTAGTGGAAGTGGTGTAATTGTAGATTTTGCTGAAAAACTTGAAAGTCTGCCTGATAAAGCGAGATTGTTCGTTGGAGATGTGCTTTCTTCTATCGCACAAGCAGGTGTAAAATTAACTGAAAGGGGTAATGGATTATATCTTTCTAATAAATAAATGAGCATTGATGATTGGTTTAAAGAATTTGGAAAGAATACAACATCAAATTTACAACTTGTCAAATATTGTAAAAAATTAAAAATTCATAATGTGGTTATTTGTATGAGAGATGAATTAACAAACGTGTCTAAACTTACATAAAATATTATTATGAACTTAGAAGATAATAATGGGAACGGTTCTCATTGGGTTTGTATTTTTAATAGTCGAGACAAATATTATTTTGATAGTTTTGGTCTTCCACCACCTGTTGAAGTCATAGAATTCTTACAAAATGGTGTTTATCAAACATTTCAAGTCTAAGAATTAAATTCCAAGTGTTGTGGTCAATTATGTCTGTATGTGTTTTTTCAACTCAACAAAAATAAAAAAATTTATGACTATTTTTAATATAATATGAATGACTTATGTTGGTAAAGATGGTTCTATCTTTGGTGTATCCCAAGAACTGGATATTGATTTATCAAATTATTACACAAAGGCACAGGCTGAATGACAGAAATATAGTATAACAAAAAATAAAACAGCTGTGTATTCCAAAGATACAGGAGTGTTGATTTTATCTCCAGGACATACAGAATTCACAGTTCCAATTAAAATAAATTTTTATAAAGAAGGGCATATCGTTTGTATGAGAATAGAACAATGGGGGTATGATATGAATGATTTAGGTTAAAATTGGTCATTTAAAATTGACTTAGATGACCTGGAACAATTAAATCAGTCTCGTAAGGAAGAATATTATCCACTTGGTATTGAGAATGAGTTTTGTAGAAGCACGATTAGTAAACAACAAATAAAACAATTTAATTCGGGTAAATATAATAATGGTTTTGCCCTAGTTTATATCATGAAAACAGAAAAAAACAGGATTATATATAATAAGTAAGGAAATACAAAATTATTTAACCATTGGAAGATGGGGAGGTGTTTCGTCTCATAATATTATTCTGTCATATATTTCTAATACATAAATGATGGCAAGAAGGCTTCAAGAAAATTATCATTACTGTGTCCAAGCATACCTTCAAGAAAAGGGTCTTCGGTATTTTAATAAATATGTTCTACAATATAAGAATGAGGTATTTTCAATAAAAGATTGGCTTTATACTGATGTTGATAAACCAACAACTTTGGGTTTAATTAAAAAGTTAAATAATGAAAAAAATTATGAAGTTAAGAAAACGTAAGGCTCTTTTAGAAATTCAGAAGAAATTATATTGGTTTCCTGTTGTAAAAAAATTATTTTGGAAACAGGAATAACAAGAAATCCTGATGAATATATGTATGATACTCTATGGGGTGTCAGTGATTCAAGGATAGTAAGGGACGAGGAAGGAGTTTATGAAACTTAGACAGAAGAAGAGAGAGAAGAGGAGGAAAAGGAGAAGAGAGAGAAGGAGGAAAGAGAGGAGTAAAGAGAGAAGAGAGAGAAGGAGGAGAGGGAGAATAGAGAGAGGAGAGAGAAGGAGGACAGGGAGAAGAGAGAGAAGGAGGAGAGGGAGGAGAGGGAGGAAAGAGAGAATGAATAAATATCAAAATATGGAAACCAGTGAGATTAAAAAAAGATTGGAGGTATTACAGAAATAAAAGAAAATAAATAAATCTCACTGTACCGAGGAGGAAAAGAAAGAATTGCCAAGTCTATTAGAAATATTTTCGACAAGATGATTGGCATCGTTTTCAAGGGAAAGATATTGACTTTCATTTAAGTTTTTCATTTTTTTCCTTTAATAAATGGAGGAGAGAGAGTGAAGACATTTCTGAGCATCCTTTATGTTTTAAAAATTAAGATTCAAATGTGCATGTTGGAAACTAAAAAGGTTTTTGCACTCTGTAAGATTTTTTCTCATAAATAAATGAGTTATTGTCTCAAATGTAAAAAGAAAACTAATCCGAAAAATATCTCATATTTTAAAAGTAAAAATAACAGGGTTATACAAAAAGGTACATTTTTCGGTGTGTGGTTCAAAAAAAAGAGTCAATTTATCTCCAAACACAAATGTGGAGGAGATATACAAAAGTTTTTTTTTCAGTAAGTAAATTTACAACGACTGGAATACCAGGGGAATTGCATCTACCAGGGTATTCTTTCTGTGGTCCAGGCACAAACTTGGATAAAATATTAGATGAGGCAGACAATCCTAAACCATGGAGTAAACCCATCAATAGGGTTGATGAAGTGTGCATGAGGCACAATATTGATTATGGGAATTCCACAACTTTTGAAGAAAAGCATGAAGCCGATACAGAAATGTTGTATAATTTGTCTCTGATACAAAATCCAACCTTGAGAGAAAAGTTGATAGGTTCATCGTGAAGATGATTCGTACTAAATTGAAACTTGGGCTTGGAAATTCAAAAATCTATTAGGCTCTAATGATGTCATTAAGATTGAAGAACAATTAGCTGATGAATTACATAAACCAATAATCACAAAGTTTCATAGAAGGAAGGTTTATTCCAAGGAAGTTGATTATATCTGGTCCGCTGATTTGATTGAACTCAATAATGATAAGGGGTACAAGTATGCTTTAACCGTTATTGATTTGAGGAGTAGATATGCGTGGGTTGTCCCTTTAAAAAACAAAACAGGTAATACTCTTATGTTTGCCTTTAAACAGATATTTAATAAAAGCAAGAGAAAACCTAAAAAAATTGTGGACTGATGAGGGCAGTGAGTTTTATAACAAGACATTTATGAATTTTCTAAAAAATAACAGCATTACATAATATAGTACCTTTAATGAAGGCAAAGCTGTTGTTATTGAGTGCTTTAATCATACTTTAACAGAGAGACTATATAAAAAGTTCACACAACTCTGTTCTCAACAATGGTCATCTTTTATTCAGGATATTGTACATAAGTATAATGACACGATTCACACGTCAACGAATACGAAACCATCAGAAACATTTCCAAAATTAGAATGTGAAAAAGAGATTAATGTCAGAAAACCTAAGTTCAAAGTTGGTGATATCGTAAGAATATATAGGTGGAAATCTCATTTTGAAAAAGGTTATACAAAGCGATGGACAAATGAACTTTTAAAAATTGTTGATGTAATAGATACAGTTCCTTGGACTATGACTACTAAATTTATATAGATATATATATATATATAGATATATATATATTTATATATATATATATATATATATATATATATATATATATAGATATATATATATATATATTTATATAGATATATATATATATATATATATAGATATATATATATATATATTTATATAGATATATATATATATAGATATATATATATATATATATTTATATATATATATATATATAGATATATATATATATATATTTATATAGATATATATATATATATATATATATATATATATATATTTATATATATATATATATATATATATATATATATATATATATATATATATATTTATATATATATATATATATATATATATATATATATATATATATATATATATATATATATATATATATATATATATATATATATATATATATATATATATATATATACAGATAGATATGTACACACACACACATATATATACAGTCATGCGCCGCATCAACACATTTCGGGCAATGACGGATCGCATGTACGACGGATCTGCCAGCTCCATTATAATGGAGCTGAAAAATTCCTATCGCTGAGTGATGTAGCCGACGTAGCGCTGCCAGTCGTATAAAAATAGCACATACAATTATGTACAGTACATAATACTTCATAATGATAATAAACAACGACAGTGTGGCCCCGTTATAACGCGACGGTTGAGGTCCATAAAATGTCATCGTGAAAAAAGCAGGGTCGTGCTGAATTGGGATTCAAGGAAATCGGCTTTCAAGCAGAACCAATGTTTGCACGTTTACCTTCGAGCAAGTAAATTACCTTTGAATTGAAGAATTCTGCGAATAAATCGTTGTTACAGTCGAAATTAAAACACATATTTATTTTTAGTGAAGCTTTTTATGTTGTTAAAACAATCGCACTGTTCCGAAAATGTATCGCACAATTGACAGGTGCTCGTTTCTTCATTTGTAAATTCTAACATCGATGCAATGATTACGTATTTATAAAATCCAAATGCTATTTATTCACCTTTCCATAATCGATGTGAGAGAAGATGGCCATCATGAACAGCACAAAGGTAAAACTAACGTGTCTTCCGTCTATCTTGGATGTATGTTACAATTGCCTTCAGTATTCAGTACAGTAACATGCTGTACAGGTTTGTAGCCTTGGAGCAATAGGCTGTACCATATAGCTGAGGTGTCT
>NC_140964.1:28499942-28527442 GCF_056783735.1 Eptatretus burgeri
TATCCGCATCACATTTCGGGTTGTGCGTATTTACCTAGTTATTAGTGGGTAGAAGGTTCGTGACAGCATGGCGTACATCATTGGCATGCACCTTATCTCTCACAATCCACACTTGCAAATAGAAAGTTGCACCTCGTTTTTAAACTGATTCACTTTGCAGCAGATTTTTAGATCCTCATGGAGGATCTCCAAGTCTTACTCACGTTGTTGTTCTTCATCTTCCTCTTGTGGACTTTTTTGTTTCACAGCCTACAGTTTTCATCGAAACTTCCTGAAACTTGGCATATATGTGTAAAAATACCCCGCACAGACAGTAACGATCTCCTATTTTGAAAATTCCTCCGAGAAAAAAAGTTATGACGTCAAAATATCTCTGCTAATGGAAATCGCCTAAAAAATTATCTCCGAAACTAGGCAAGCTTTTTGAATTCTGTTTGCGGAATCGAACGGCATTAGCAGAGATGAATTACCGCACATATGATACATCACTACTACGTCATATCAATTTCTATGACGTCATTCCTATTTTTTGACATTTTTTGTTTCACAACTCAGAGTTTTCATCGGATCTTTGTGAAACTTGCCATGTATATGGAGAAAGCCCACGCGCAGGCAGTAACCATCTCCGATTTTGGAAATTCTTCCGAGAAAAAAAGTTGACGTCATAATATCGCCGCTAATGGAAATCGTCTATACCACTATCTCCGAAACTAGGCAAGCTGTTTGAATTTTGTTTGCGGGAATCAAGCCGGGCATTAGCACAGATAAGTTATCGCAAACCTGATACATCACAATGACATCATATTCGTTTTTATGACGTCATCATTAAGAGGACGAGGATCTTGGCTCATTTGAGCTTGTTTTTTATTGAAAGCATAAATTCGTTTTGCGATTGTGAATGAGTCTTAAGGCATAAGGAGGAACTTGTACTTAAACCACAAACAGGACAAGAACATTGAGATGCCACTGTACTGATACAACCGATACATTAGTTCCATGAGACGTTAGAAAAAAAAATATAGATAAAGCAATATAGTGTTGTAGGAATGCCTTGTTGGGGGTAGCTTTGCATCGTATAATGATAGTTATCGCCATTAGTGCATGTTATCAGCCTAAGAACGAGGTAATTTAACTGCGATTTCGGAATGTGTGTTGTTAATGTGTATAGCAACCTGTTGTCTTCCTGCCTGGCATGTGTGTGTCATGTGTGTGTGTGCTTTTCCTTCATACCTTTTTCATGTTTTATCACTTTGTAATCTGTCCTAAACGTTTTTTTAATTATCAGACAGGCCATTGACACGAGTCTAAGCAAGAAAAGCCACCATCAGAACAAAATCCGCACTACTGATCTAGGAGAGACGTTATAGTATAGCAAGATGCTCCACCATGGACTGAGCCCCAGGCCAATGACAGCTGAGCAGCGTGGGGCTAGTGGTGCCATGAAATTAGGTCGGGGCTAAGACCATAAAGGGTGGTGGGAACTGCGGAGGTTAGGAGAAGCTGCGGAACCTGATGGGAGGAAAGCTAGACATGGTCTCCTGGGGTTTCTCCGTGGAACGAGACACAACCACCTGACGCCTTCCACCAGCTCTACCACAAGCCATGCCCGGACCCACTTTCACCTTGTGTCGGCACGAACCATTTCCTGCCAGAGCCGCATTTTCATTTTGGTCCCATTGCATACTGTCGAGCACAGCCCTAGTGTTTGACTCCTGTCAAATTCTTCTGATCATTCTGCTGCGCAATGCTTGAGGCATTTGGGACTTCATAATTAAAGGGCTACCACTTTACTATCAAAACGGGTATGGGGTTTACTATTTATAAATAACCAGCTGGGGTATCGTCGACTGATTACCCATTACTGTTGTAATTCTGTTCGCATTTTGAAAAATAATTCAAATTTTGATTTTTTTTTTTTTGTGGGGCCTTAAAACACTTCCCGAAACACACTAAGTGATGGGGGTTGGGGATCATTTTATATTACCTTCCACATAGCTGCAAGGACTTAGGCACTACTGAGTGCAAAAAAAAATCCAAGTTTTGTTTTTTTCATTAAAAAATTTTCTTTTTGCCAAAAGCACTCGCTGACAATCCACGATGAACCTCTGAAAGAATAATGAAGATCCATTTGACCACCACTGAGAAAAATGACACACACAGACATCTCTCTTATTACCCTGTGCACACAAAGTGAAAAGCAGGGTTAAGCAATTGGTTCATGTCCATCCATCTGTCCGTCTAATCAGTTTATGATTGAGGAATAACTTATTATATTCGCGAGAAGAGCGAGTGTTGCATTTGGGTCCATTTGTTTGTTTGTCTATCTGACAGCACAGAACGTGAGTATGTATATTAATTACATGGGACCCATTATAACCCTAATATCCTATAAGACCCCTAAAACCCTCAAGACCCTTTATAACCCTAAAGCCATTTAAGACCCTTTAAGACCTTTTCAACCCAAAATACCCTTTAGAACCCAAACATGCTATAAGAACTCTAATACCCTTTGGACCCCTAAGACCCTATAAGACCCCCTCAGACCCTTAAGAACCCAAAGACCCTTTATATCCCAAAGATCCATAAGAGCCCTTAAGACCATTTAGAACCTGAATACCCTTCAAGACCCCAGAGACATCGAAGAGCCCTATAGACCCCTAAGACCCAATAAACCCATTGCAACCTTTAGAACCCTTAGTCCTTTACTACCCTTTAGAACACCGAAGACCCTTTTTATACATGGTCTAGGCTCATGGAAGAGCTGGGACACAGAACAGACCAGGACACAACATAACAAGGGGAACAGCAGGAGAAAGGGGAAATATCAAAAGCAGGGTGGAGGGAGAAGGTAGACTGAGACAGATAAACAAGGGATGCAGGTAACAATGAGGGTTAGGGGAGCATGGAAGGGGTGGACAAGATGGATACCTTATCAAAATTTTTGGAGATGCAGACCTTTAGAATCCTTTCTACCCTTTACACCTTTAGACCTTCACACCTTTCAGATCTTTTAATACCCTGTAGACCCCTTTGACCTTTCGACCCTTTTTAGACATTTTAAGACATTCGGCACTTTTGGCCATTTAGACCTTTTCATAACTTTACACCTTTAGACCTTCAGACCATTTCACCTTTGCAACGTTTCAGACCTTTGACCTTTACACTTTTACAGCAAGACCATTTATGCTTTTCATTTGCAATCAATAACTTTTCATTTGGTACATCCTTCCATTTATTTGACAGAAAATACACCACACAAAACAAGTCCTGGCGAGGGTCTGCTATCTCTGATTGCTCTTCCTTGTTTCGATTGAATGTTATATTTTGAATACGAATCATAACATTAATCAGAAAACGAACTTGTAGTTTAACAGTACTTTGCCACTGAATTTGTCCTTGTCTCACATGTACAGAGAGGAGTGAGATTAAAAAAAAATGTTTTACTTCTTCTGCCTGCCTGGCAAACAAAATTGAAAATCATTCCAAACAGGAAACTTCCTGTTTTGAAGGGCTTTATAAAGGACACAAACACAGGCATGTAGAGCTAATGTAATGCACCAGATAGGGTGATGTAATCGACACTGGGTAAGACGGTGGTAAAACTCAGAATTAATTTATTTAATTTATGCAAACGGAGATGTTCATCCCCAAATGCTCTTTAGATACAAAGTGTACATGCATGCTCTTAGTATCCATAAAACAGAGAAAAGAAGGAATGTACATCTACTCAGCATCCCACGATGTATCGAGAATGATCTGTGGGTGGCTTCAAAATCCTCTTGCTGATAGGTGATAATTAACACTGGACTCGTGTCAAAAATACAACCCCCATCCTTCAGAACCTCCAGAAGCAATGGCGACCCAATATGGCTGGTGTTGCATGCACGGAAGTCAATAATGATGTCACTTTGGTCACGTTTCATTGCGAACCTGCAACTGTAAATGCGACAGCAGCAAGCAGCCTCATGCATTATAACCGGAAATAAGCCGTGGTAGGGGCAAGGTTGTCATACAATTGTCATTGTGAACAGCATACTTGATTTTGACGATGCGATGGAGCAAGGATTTGTGTATTGCTGTTACATTGGGTCCCAAAGGTGCTGCGGACATCTCAAAGTTTGTGTTGATGCTTCTTTGGTCTACAGCAAATGGCGTCTTGGTTTCATCATCCTGCAAAAGTGTGTAGGAGCTATAAATGCTGCTGGTATTGATTTCGTTTAAAGAGTTTCAATTTTGGGGTGAATTTGGCTCATCATTGTAAAATTTACAGAAGAGGATGAAGTAGACTGTTGGGGCCGAGGGACCTTAAGGAATTAATGACCTTTCAGATCTTTTAATACCCTGTAGACCCCTTTGACCTTTCGACCCTTTTTAGACATTTTAAGACATTCGGCACTTTTGGCCATTTAGACCTTTTCATAACTTTACACCTTTAGACCTTCAGACCATTTCACCTTTGTTTGTTTTGTTTGTTTGTCTATCTGACAAACATGCTATAAGATGTTTAAGACATTCGGCACTTTTGGCCATTTAGACCTTTTCATAACTTTACACACTGGGTAAGACTTTACACACTGGGTAAGACTAACAGCCATATATATTTTTATATGGCTCAGTACTTGAGCCATATAAAAAAATTTTTATATTCAGTCATATAAAAGTATCTTATACTATATATTTGGGCGATTTTGATAGCCAGATAAATAAAGACATTATAATATATCTTTAAACGATTAAATTAATATACGGGTTTTGCCACCGCATGATGATTCACAAGCCCCAAAATGAAATGGTGGGTCTATTGACTCATGGGTATGACCATGTATATAAATTAAAGACTAATGGACTGAGCTCATCTATCCCATGTCAGGTTTTTTGGAATAGAGAAAGGTCCTTAAGGGATGCTTATATCAACTTGTTCTCTCCGAGGGAATAGAAGGAGGTTTGGAGACAAAACGTTCTACTTTTGGATTTATTATGCCACAAATAATTAGTGTAAAGACCTGAAATTACATCACAGACTCATGAACATCCAAACACCACGTGAAGCTTAGGCAACTGTGCAGTACATTTACAATGATGGTCCATAATGTAAATTTGTTTTCACATGCATCATGACACAAAAGTTTTCATGTCTGTTCTGTAGAAACAATCAGAAGCCAAAGTTTGCTTCAGTACAATGATTAACTCCACCGCCGAAGGTGGATGGAGGTTTTGCATTCACCCCTGTTTGTCTGTCTATCTGTCTATGAGCACGATATCTCAAAAGGTAAAAAGGTTGTGCATGGATTCAGACGAAAGTTGGTGGACAGGTTGGGTGCGTGACAATGACCAATTGATTGCACTTTTGGTGAGGATCTGGATACGATAATATTATAAATGATTATTCACAATTGAGAGATAGGGCCCAACACGATATATTGCATCGTGTTTCAAAAAGTAGTGGACAAGTTATGACGAAACTTGGTGGATGAGTTTTGGAGGATACAAAAACACGTTGATTCAATTTTGGTTAAGGTCTATCGATGATTTGGTTAAGGTTAAGGTGTATGGTTAAGGTTAATGCACATCCAGTCTATCAGTGGGATACAAAATGTAAACTGTTCAGCTTAGCGGAGGTATGCGCTCTACCGAGTGCCGTTCTAGTTGCAGATGCAATTCTCAGATGTTCTCGTGCTGTATAAACGTTTGTCAAATTAAATGGTCTAATGATGACATACTTCTCACTGATCCGTCACATGACAAATCATGGAAATGATATACTCACATATATCTGGATGACGCTGCAAACTGCTGTTGATCAGTCACTGCAAATTGCAAAAAGAAAAAAATTGTTTTGCCATCTCCTTTCTCTCCTGCATTCAATAAAACAATTTCATACCAGGTCATATAATCAGTCAACTGACAATTGCTTTGAATGAAAATATCTTGATGAAAATGCAGTACACTTAGATTTGTGAGCCGTTTTGAACACTGTGGACAAACATTAACGATACATACATCGGTGATTCATAATTAAGTCTCGATTTTAAATATATAAATACCATGTTGATGACACACCAGGAAACGCCCTTGGTTGACTCATGAGGTGTCAAATAATCAGAAAAAAGAAAATCCAGCATCACAGGTCATCTCGAACATGCATACCTAACCAGGATTCAATTATGAATTGGTCTGCTGGTTTAATCACTTTGGAGGAATGGCTATGCCAATGATATAGTCAGGTCAGGTCAGGTATGGGAGCATGCGCCAGAGCAGTGTGTCGCTGGATCCACTTTCTGCCGGTACTCCAGGGGCCTCTGTCTGGCCATTCCCCAGGCAGATGCCAGGTCCATCCCCATCTCCTTGAGATTCCGATCAACCTGCTGCAACCACGAGGCACGTCATCGGTCCATTGGCCTCCTCCACTCACGAGACTCCCTCGCTGAGAGAATCTGGTGAGCAGGATCAGTGTTAGGAAAACGAGCCACATGTCCGTACAGCCGCAGCTAACGCTAATGGACTATGTAGGTAACAAATCTCATTGAAGTCTTTCTCAGCAACCACTTGTTGGACACAGAGTCTGACTAGCGATAGCCAAGGATTCTCCGAAGAGACGTGGTACAAAGGGAATTAAGTCTCTGTCTCAGATCCCTTTGCAAATGTACAGTTTCAGGCCTCAGCTCCCTGAAAAGCTCAGCTCTGCCATGGTCCATGGTATCCAGTGTCCCTTGGTAAACAAAATTCTTCTTCGCCCTACGGTGATTTCCAAGACATCCACCGGCAACATCAAGGATGGTGGTCTTGAAGGCACTCCACAACTTTTCAGGATACCCCAAAGCACCCAGACCCCCCCAAATCCCCACTCAGCCTGTTCACAAACTCTTCAGCAACCCTCTCATCTTTGAACTTGCCAACATCCAGCCTAGGCCTGGATGGTACCATTCTCATGGATTTAAGGTGCAACTTAAGAATTGCTACAACAAGCTGGTGGTCAGTACGGAAGAGCTGAGCACTCTGGTAGACCCTGCAGTTCTGGATCATCCTCCAGTGACCATCAACGAGCACATGGTCAATCTCCCTTGCCACTCCACCAGCGTTGGAATACCAAGTCGAGCGATGAGCTTGTGGGCACTGAAACCATGAACCAGCCACCCTAAGTCCATGATTTCTTGCGAAGTCAAGGAACTTGGTGCTATTCAGGTTCACAGTTCCAGACCCATGGGGACCAACACACATCTCAGAACCATCCTTGTCAGTTCCAGTCAAAGCATTGAAATCCTCCAAGACTAGAAGTGTATCTCGCCTGCGGCACTGATCAACCACAGACTCGAGTGTGGCATAGAATGCATCCTTCACGGTGAGATCACTCGCGTCTGTCTGAGCATATTTAGAGACCAGGGAAATGACACCCAAGGAGTGACGAATCCTCAGTTTCATAATACGCTCGTTGACCTGTGTTACCTCAATTATCATTGAAGTTAGCTTATTGGACACAGCTACAGCAATTCCTTGCGCACGGTAACCAGTAGAGCGACCAGACTATTAGTAGGTGTAACCACCCGCCATGATCTCGCTGTAATCCGGTCTCCGAACCTCAGAGAGTGCTGCAATACTGATCTCCAAACGCTTGAGCTCAGATGATAACAGAGACAGGTGATTATCCTCTCTTTGGGATAGGACATTCCAGGCACCCACGCGAAGGGACTGCCTCAGGTTAACCCAAGGAGACCGCCGTCTGGTGGCACCACCCCGCCACCCTCTCCCGTAATCTGACCCGGTAATGTTCCCCCATGGTTTCCCTCCTATCATCAAATATTGGGGCCTGTTGCCCGATCATCAAAGCCCGAAGGCTTTGCCCCATTCCCGTCATCCGGTGAGCTGCCCTGCAAAGGGAAGTTGCACAGGAGGTACTCCCACGGAGTGAGTTTTCAGATTTCTTTTTGCTTTTGGTATGTTTTGTGGGATGAAGTGTTTTACGGTGGCCAGAGTACAAATCCTGCCACCAACCTCCTAATATAAAGTAACCCAACTGCAGGAGGATGTCCGCAGACACAGTTGGGCACCAGATATGGATGGCGGATGGCTCACAAGGTGCTACTGCGCCCTTTGCTAAATGTCTATATATTTCTGACATATATTTTTGGGTGATGCTTGGCCAAATTTCCCCATAAAGGAGATGCAAGACAGATTACAAAGGAAAGAACATTATAAATAGTTTCAAGGGAGAATCGGGGTGACACATAAACATCATGGAGGAAAAACCACAGCTTTCGAAAAATATTGACGCATAATCCTTCATCACAGTTGAATTACCTTATTTTCTTGTGCTAATACATGCACTAAGGGAATAACTATTTCTACGTGATGCATTCTTGACCCAGAGAATCCATTTCAGCAACAACATATATTTATATATACATATATACAGTATATAAACAGTATGTATATATACAAACAGTATGCATATGGATATATATATATATATATATATATATACATACATACATACATACATACATACATACATACATACATACATACATACATACATATTGTTGGAATGAGGCTGACAGGATGGTCTCGAAGTATGCACATTCGCCTCTAAGCTGTCTAGCTTGGGTTCGAATCTCAGCCCAACTGTAACCTGTCATCACTGTTTCACAGATAAGGGTGACTCATCAATATGTTTGCTGTCCCTTGGATGGATGTTAAACTGGGCCTCCTATCTGCCAGCATTAGTTGGAGGATGTTAAATATCCCATGGTGTCCTTCGAGAAGAGTAGGCGAGCTTCCACCGGAACCTTGACCAAATTCCAAATTCCTCACTAACTTCTTTGTTGGTTGAACATTAGGCCTGCTCAGCCAGTTCATGAAAGACTTTGGCCAAAACTTCCTCCAGCCAACCCCACAAAAACGTGGGAATAATTATGGCCTTTAAAGAAGAATAAGAATAAGATATTGTTTTGGATTGGCCATAAGGGCTAACAGTAATAAGAAAGACTAGTTATTTCATGAATATATGTCTAGCATAAGTGCGTGGTTTCTGTGTCGAACGATAGGCCATGTGTCGAAGTTTGTTCTGAAGCCAATAGACATGACCCCTCCCGCCTGTAATGTGTCTCAAACTCTCTCACCATTCCTCCCCTGTTAATCCTTTAAATAGTGTCCCTTTGTAAATCTGTCTATGTGCGTCTTTTAATAAATCATTTACAGCTCAGCAAACCAGCAACTCTACTCCTCTTCCCCCCATCTCCTCCCAACCTCAGGAAGGCAAAAGCAGGGCCTTGCAACCATGTGCAAATGTAACAACTATGCCGGGAATGGCAATCTTGGATAGCTGCTCAAAACTGCGGAAGCAGCAACAAGCTGTGAGAAACTGAGCGGTCAGCTAATGTACATCCAGCTACAAATGGTCACAAGGATATAAAGGCTGAAGAGCATTGAGAGATAGCATGAGTCTGTCAGAGCTGAGTGCGAGCAGGACGATGGGGAAGACTGCACATGAGTGAGTAGTGGAAAGCAATCGGGCAAAAAGGGTGGCAGAGAGGATGACGGTCCGATAGTCGGATCAGAAAGGCATGCGTGTGCGTTAGGCTGCAGCCATTAGCTCGGACATAACCCCATCTAAAATCTCCCTTCTGATGAGACCACCATCACCAACCCATCACCACCCCACACAAGCATTGCATGGGTGGAAGGGTTCTTGATTTTTGTGACATATAATTCTGTATTTGTGTGTGTGAGTGACTGAGCCCTAAGTTACATCACATAAGCCATCGAAGTCTCGTGGGCATGGGAGAACTTATTTATAGTAAGAGAATAACTAATCGGTGCATTTCCTTCTTCTTCATTCCCTTAATTCACGTCTTTAATAAATCCTATTTTCCCCACTGGGGTGTCGGCCTGGTGCACAGTTGGAATGCGACAGGGTAATTAATGATGTGGGTCAGACTGTGGCCATTATAAAATTAGCACGAAAATCCTTCGTTCGGAAGCTTAAAACGCAGCGGTTCATCCCAGGTTATCACTCAGCCCTCAACCTTTAAGAAGGATGATCCGGCTCTGGGCGACAGATCTCATTGGAGTTTCCGTGTGTCAGAAACTAAAGTAAAGATCTGTTTGGCTTTCCTGGTGTATGGCATATGACCTCCAAGGACCATCTGTCGCTAAATTGGTAACCAACTGGGTGGAAGATTTGACCTCGAGTCCACCCATGGATGATTAACACATTGGTGTTTGGTGTGGAATCAGAACACTTGTCCGAATCCAACTACTGTCACATTGGTTTTCAGGAGAGAGATTTGGGCCCAAAGTGGTGACTGCTGTTCGGCAAAGCTCTTCGAAAAAATAAAGTAAAAATAGTTTGTTTTGCTGCAAAAATTTTGAAAAAATTCAGAAGCCAAATTTTTTTCAACCAAACCACCATGGAGAATGAACCGCATGAAGAGGCACAGCAAATGAATATTGAGGTGGAAAGGAGCATAGAGCTGTCTTCTCCATCCAGTCCTCCCTCTCCAGAAGCTCAAGGATCACCTCCCCAACTCCTGTTGACCCGGTTTTCCTCCAGGGCCGAGATGAGAAACATGATGGCTACGCTGGCAAAGTTCATGGAAAAAATTGAAACCAACCAGGCCAAAATGAAAGGGAAGCTATGGGTTCAAGTTGAAGCTGTGCAGAAGAAAACAATGGGCTGCCCAGAAGAAAACAATGGGCCACACAGGAGACAACAACGGCTGTTCAGGACAGAATTGGAGAAAAACTAGCAGAGAAAATGGCAGCCGGCCAAGCCATACTGGGAGAATTGATGAGGGCCACGATAGATGTAAGGACTACCCTTTTCAAAAATTCCAAAATGTATTGGTCATGTCGTAGTGATGCATATGGCGCTTGTAGTAGTGATGGTAACATTTTTAAAAGTTGCCCCCACCCCCCACTTTTGATGATGTTCCTACGGCCCTATATAGTAGAGTATTTGTTTGTGGTCAAACAGTTTATCATTCAGATTAAATTATTTGTCACAATAAAATTTCGAAGTAAAATTCAGTTTGAGCATGGCAAGAAAAATGGGTGTCACCGGAGTCCCCAGCATTATCCCAATGAGTCTTGCAACCTGCAAAACAAGTGCTCAAATTTGTCCGCAAAAACTCGAAATAGAGGAGCATGGAATGTAACTCGAGCCTTGGACAGTCTGTGGGAACGCAGCTTGTTTGGCAGGTCAAGCTCATGCCGGGCTTTAGTGGAGCTCCTGGTCCAGCTGCGCATTGAAGTGGAACAATTATTATGCAGCCTTTCCTCACATTCATACAGACAGACGCCATTGTGAATGCTGAATCGGGTGTGACTCGGACTTCAGCATCTCTGTTGATAAGCATTATGATGCAATGGGGAGGGAAATGGTGGTGGGTTGCAAGAATTAAAACATACTGTTTGACTCGAAGTGTATTTGAGGATCTTATCAATAATTACTTGGTTAATTCTTAAAGAGCATTTGCTCAACAGACCCATGAATCTCCAGTGGAAAACAGACGAATATTCTTTTTTTTCATGCAGAATTTTTTATTTTTTTTTAGTTATCACAAAACGATACATTCAGAGTGAATTTCTAATTTGGATTTCGCTCGATGGGAAATAAACCAATTTTTGTCATTGTCGAAGATTATATTGATGTGTTGTTAAAATCGAATTGGATATTCAATATTGATAAAGTAAATACTTTTTACTGTATGCATGAGCAGTTTATAAACATGTGGTCTTGTTAAATGTTGATGAACTGAGATACTTTTAATCATCAAATAAATACCGACATGTTTTAATTTTTGACACACACACACACACACACACACACACACACACACACACACACACACACACACACACACACACACACACACACACACACACACACACACACACACACACACACACACACACACACTAAATGTAGCAAATATACGTGTGTGCATGTTTCTCCACTCAATCCCTCGCTTCTGTCAACCTTCATTTTTTGACAGATGCCTGAATGCTTAAACGAGTGGCATTTGGCAGCAATAACTTGCAATCGGCTAAATGATACCAAGAACAATAATGGTTCCACAAACTCAAAGACATTATGCATAAGTGCAATCGGCACAGCACAGTTTGAAGAATGCACTTAACTCAAATGTATATAACAGACAAATTGTACAAATTGTACATTTTTATTTTGATGTACCTCCCTCTTTACAGAGCGCTGCTGCTACTGAAACAGTTTCTTGGCAAGGGTTATAGTTCTTTTAAATGCTGAGTGTCAAGCAAGGAAGCCGCACATACCATTTTTAAAGTCTTTGAGATGACTCGGCCAGGGTTTTAACCACCGACCTTCCAGAATCAGAGCAAACACTTTAATTATTAAACTACAGAGTCTGGTTACAAATCATATTACATATCTATATAGTCCTAAAGCCTACCTGAGTTAAGGTTGTAAGGTAACGATATATTGGTACAACAAAAAATATTTGGTTTGAGTGCATCACGTGGCTCATGTTTGGATTGAACAATGAACATGCTTGGCATTTTGTTACTACAACCTTTAAAGTCTCCATTTTATTAGCCCCCATTGGACTTGGTCTCAAGCGGGGGCTTATGGATTTGGTTTCGATTTTCGTGTCCGTGCATGCGTGTGTGTCCACAACCATATCTCGGACATGTAAGGACCGATTTTTATTCGTACTTGGCACAAAGACAACACATGATAGTATACACATGCGCATCATTTGGTTTCGCGATGCACTTAAAAAATGGCTGACAGGTGGCCATTTTAGTTGTAAAAAAAACAACCCCACATTGAACATGTCCTCAACCATTTCTCGGACATGCATTTACGATTGTTGTTCAAACTTGGCAGACAGATAAGGAATGATAGCTTACATATGCATGTCATTTTTTTTCGATATCCGATCCAAGATGGCCGACTGATGGACATTTTGCTACTTAAATGTGTCCCCAACCATTACTCAGACATGCATGGTCCAATTTTATTTAAACTTGGCACAAGCACAGTACATGATGGTGTACATGTGCACCTCACTTTATTTTGTGATCTGATCAAACGTGGCTGACTGGTAGACTGGCAGCCATTTTAGTTGTAAAAAAAATCCCGTTGTTGAACAAGTCCCCAACCATTTCTCGGACATGCATTTATCAACGTTGTTCAAACTTGGCACACAGATAACGAATGATGGCTTACATAAGCACATAATTTTGTTTCGACATCAGATCCAAGATGGTTGACTGGCGGCCATTTAAGTTGTTAAAAACCCGATGTTGAACACGTCCTCAACCTCAGACATGCATTTACTGACATTGTTCAAACTTGGCACACAGATTAAGAGTGATGGCTTACACATGCATGCCATTTTTTCTTTTTTTAGATCAGATCCAAGATGGCTGACTGCCAGCCATTTTGTTACTTCAATGTGTCTGCAACCATTTCTCAGACATGCATGGTCTGACTTTGCTTGGCACAAGCATAGAACATGATGGCATACACGTACACCTCACTTTATTTTGTGGTCTGATTGAAGATGGCCGACTAGTAGCCATTTTAGTTGTGTATAAATATGGGCTCACCCTTTAACTCCGTACAGCAAAATTACTAAAACAACGGGGGCGAGGACATTTTATATCTTTTTTTTTTTTTTTTACTTGTTTCAATTGCATTATAAACAGGTAGACCCCAGCTTCCAATCTCCCGTTTCCGAACACCTGTTCACATGAATATTATACTTTATACCCATGTTTCAACCTTTCAAATGCTTGATCCATTCATATGAGCATGGCTCACTCAAGCACATACCTCCGCCAGGCTGAAAAATTTATGTTTTGTTTCCCACTGAGAGGCCGGAACTGGATTCGGATAGGCTCCAAAATCAAATCGATTAGTCCTTCTCACATACCAACCTGTCCACCAAGTTTAGTGGGAATCCGTGAGTAACGTTTTGAGATATCGAGCTATATATCGGTTTTATCCCAATCATTCAATGGTGAAGAATCTCTTTTTAAAATTCGCAAATTATGATCCAGATTTGTATCTTCATCAAAATCTAAAAAAAAAACTTTTCCTTGTGACATTCCCAATCTCTCCACCAAATTTCATTTGAATCCTTCCACAACTTTTTTTTTTGTATTCCTTGTCGAGGCTCGTGCGAGAGCAAACACACAACACACAGCAAGGGGGGCATGAGACAAGAGGGGCGAGAGTGGGAAGGATGAAACAGTGGGGAACAGAGACATTAGGAGATCTGTGGAAAGGAGAGGGATGGGATGGGGAACATGGGAAATACAAGATGGACATTACAGGGACTTTCAGGAAGGAAAGCAGAGAATTTGAAGGAGGTAGGCTTGGGTGGATTATCGGGGGGAGAAAAGATCGAGGATTTGGATGGGGGATGATAAGAGGTGGTGGTGAACAGCTGTTTTGAAGGCCTGGAGGGAAGAATGGGATTGATTAGAGTGAGGGAGTTTATTCCAAAGGCGGGAAAAGAGAGGAATGAAAGAGTGAAGGTGAGCAGTGATTCGTGATTTGAATCTTTTTGAGATATCTTGTTCAGAGACAAACAAACAGACAGACAGACAGACGACACCAGTGAAAACATTACCTCCACCCACCTTCGATGGAGGAGGTAATTAAGGAATCTGGCGTTCCTTCGTGTGCATGTATGTCTGGTACTGGGAAAAGGGATTTGTTTTATTGTTAATTTCATTACCTGCTATTTGTGATTGCTTCCTTCTGTTCCCTCCACGTGCCATTATTCTTTTAAAATACACTTAGTCTCAGGTGAATTCTCATTGTCCTGGTGGCTTCAGGTAGTGGTATTTAATAAGTTACGTAAAAGGCGATTGGTTGCGGTCCACACCGCTAGATAAGATCATGTCACATGACTCAGGCTATCTCGGCCCCAGATCACTTGAGTCAAGGGATCGCCTATCGGTCCAACACTCACCAGATTTGGGGACCCCAAACTGTATTGTAAAAGAGCAGCCACCAAACATGTGGTCCGAAGTAGCAGCCACCACACATGTGTTTTGCAAACAGCACCATTGTGTGGCCTTAAACAGCCTGTGCGACAGTCGCGTTATTTGTCATTCCTGCACGCTGCCGTGTTTTTGATTTTATGAAGTCTTCATTTTGTGCAAGTCCTCATTTTTTTGGTCAGGTCAGGTTCGATCTGTGACCTGCTACAGGTACCATGTAAACCTGTACTAACCTGTTCCATGGTCGGGTTGTCGGCGACTAAACCGTCTCCCCCACCAGGTTTTCTGGTGAGGAGGGTGTTTGGATATGGACACCCAGCAGGATTAAAAACAAAACCTGTCAAAGGGCGGAGGAGCTCCTTGTGAGCCAACGGCCATCCATATCTAGTGCCCAACTGTGTCTGCAGACGTCCTCCTGCAGTTGGGTTTTTTTATGAGGAGGTTGGTGGCAGGATTTGCACTCCGGCCACCGTAAAACCCTTCATTCCGCAAAAACGCAAAAAAATCTGAAAACCCACTCCGTGGGAGTACTTCCTGTGCAGCTTCCCTTCGCAGGGCAGCTCACCGGATGACGGGATTGGGGCAAAGCCTTTGGGACCCCCAATCTTTGATGATAGGAGGGAAACCACGGGGTAACATCCCTGGGTCAGATTGCGGGAGAGTGTGGCGGAGTGGTGCTGAGGTGTCGTCCACCAGACGGCGGTCTCCTTGGGTTAACCTGAGGCGGTCCTTCGGGTGGGTGCCTGGAATGTCCTATCCCTAAGAGAGGATGATCACCTGTCTCTGTTATCATCTGAGCTCAAGGGTTTGGACATCGGGATTGCAGCTCTCTCTGAGGTTCGGAGACCGGATTGCGGTGAGATAATGGTGGGTGGTTACACCTACGATTGGTCTGGTCGCTCTGATGGTTACCATACCCAAGGAGTTGCTGTCGCTGTGTCCAATAAGCTGACCCCAATGATAATTGAGGTAACACCGGTCAACGAGCGTATTATGAGATGAAGGATTCGTCACTCCTTAGGTGTCATTTTCCTGGTCTCTGTTTATGCTCCGACTGAGGCGAGTGATCTCACCGTGAAGGATGCATTCTACGCCACGCTCAAGTCTGTGGTTGATCAGTGCCCCAGACGAGATACACTTCTAATCTTGGGGGATTTCAATGCATCGACTGGAACTGATAGGGACGGTTATGAGGTGTGTGTTGGTCCCCATGGGTCAGGAACTATGAACAAGAACAGCACAAAGTTCCTTGACTTTGCAAGAAGTCATGGACTTAGGGTGGCTGGTTCATGGTTTCAGCGCCCACAAGCTCATTGCTGGACTTGGTATTCCAATGCTGGCGGTGTGGCAAAGGAGATTGACCATGTCCTCATTGACGGTCGTTGGAGGATGATCCAGAACTGCAGGGTCTACCGGAGTGCTCAGTTCCTCAATACTGACCACAGGCTTGTGGTTGCAACTCTAAAGCTGCACCTTAAATCCTGGAGAATGGTACCATCCCAGCCGAGGCTGGATGTTGGCCAGCTCAGGGATGAGAGAGTAGCTGAGGAGTTTGCGAACAGGCTGAGTAGACACTTGGGGGGTCTGGGTGCTTTGGGGGGTCCTGAAGAGTTGTGGAGTGCCTTCAAGACCACCGTCCTTGATGTTGCCGGTGGATGTCTTGGAGCTCACCGCAGGGCAAAGAAGAATTTTGTCTCAAGGGACACTGGATACCATTGACCAGAGTCATAGGGCCAGGCTGAATGGCAGAGCTGAGCTGTTCAGGGAGCTGAGGCGTAAAACTGTACGTGCACTGAGGATGGACAAGGAGGCCTATGTGCGAGGAATCTGTGAGGGGGTAGAGCATCACCTGTGGACAGGTGATTCTCGTCCCGCTTACAGGGGAATTTGCGCATTGCGTTCATCCAAGCCCATCCCTCGGAGCACTGCAGTTCGAGCAGAGAGTGGTAGGCTCTTGACAGAGGAGTCTGAAGTGAAGGCCCGCTGGGCCGGTTACTTTGAGCGGTTGTACCAGGTTGATCCCCCAGCTGTCAAGTTGGATGTCAAGGGTGTTACAATCCCTGTTGCTGACTCTCGAATCAACTGTGGTCCACCTTCGCTTGTGGAAACACGGGCTGCGGTGAACCAGTTGAAACGGGGCAAAGCTCCAGGGATCTGTGGCATCCATGCTGAACTTCTCAAGGCTGGTGGAAATGCTGCACTCGTGTCGTTGCATGCAGTTTTGTGCTCTGCTTGGAACACAGGCATCATCCCAACTGACTGGAAGAGGAGCCTTGTTGTCCCTCACTGGAAAGGGAAGGGTGATCGCCAAGACTGCAACAACTACCGAGGGGTGACGCTGCTCTCAGTGCCGGGCAAGGTCTTTGCTCGGATAATTCTCGATAGGGTTCGCCACCATCTGCTTGAGCACCAGCGTCCAGAGCAGTCAGGCTTTACACCAAAGAGGTCAGCGATTGACCGTATCCTTGCCCTTCGTGTCCTCACCGAACGCAGACGAGAGTTTCGGCAGGGGCTGCTTGCAGCCTATGTTGATCTCTGTAAAGCGTTCCATTCAGTGAATCGGGATGTCCTCTGGAGGATTCTTGGTCTTCGTGGGGTGCCACCAAAACTGATCGATCTGATGTCTGAACTCTACTCTGGTACTGAGAGTGCTGTGAAGTGTGGTGGTACCATCTCTGACTTATTTCCAGTTGTTACTGGAGTTCGTCAGGGGGTGTGTACTGGCCCCACACTTTTCAGCACTTGTATGGACTGGATTTTAGGGAGGATGTCGGAGAGATCAAGTTGCGGTGCATCGTTTGGGAATGTCAAGATCTCGGACCTTGATTTTGCAGATCATGCAGTCATCTTTGCGGAGACTCAAGACATCCTTTTGGGGGCCCTCGAGGTGCTGAAAGAGGAGTCGGAGCCGCTGGGATTACGGGTTTCTTGGGTCAAAACTAAGATCCAGGCTTTCGGTGACATCTTGGATGCTGCTGTCCTGTCTGTGTCTGTTTGTGGTGAGGATGTTGAGGTCGTGGAGAGATTCACTTACCTTGGCAGTGATATTCATGTCTCTGCTGCCTGCGAGTCAGAGGTCAATAGACGTCTGGGTCGGGCCTGGGGAGTCATGGATTCACTGGATCATGGGGTGTGGCGCTGCCGGTACCTGTGCGGGAGGATGAAAGTCCGAGTCTTCAGGTCCTTGGTACTTCCAGTCTTGCTCTATGGATGCGAGACTTCGACTCTGACCAAGGATCTGAGACGGAGACTTAATTCCTTTGGTACCAGGTCTCTTCGGTCTACCAGGCTATCGCTGGTCGGATTTTGTGTCCAACAAGCGGTTGCTGAGAGAGACTCGGATGAGATTTGTTACCTGCATAGTCCGTGAGAGTCAGTTGCGGCTGTATGGACATGTGGCTCGTTTTCCTGACGCTGATCCTGCTCACCAGATTCTCTCAGCGAGGGAGTCTCATGAGTGGAGGAGGCCAGTGGGCCGACCACATGCCTCGTGGTTGCAGCAGGTTGACCATCATATCAAGGAGATGGGGATGGGCCTGGCATCTGCCTGGGGGATGGCCAGACGGAGGCCCCTGGAGTACCGGCGGAAAGTGGACACAGCGACGCGCTGTTCTGGCACATTCTCCCATACCTGACCTGACCTGACCTCATCAGCCCTTGTCTAACCATCTGTGTTCTTCATTTAGTGCATGAGGTTGATCTGCTGCATTTGTACTGCAAGGCCTTTGAAAGAATGATTCAACTTCAACTTCCTCATTGGATTTCTTGTGGCATGGTTACAATGCACTCCTCCTGATAGGGGTGTGACTTGGTTTTCAGCATGGCTCATGGGCAGTCACACCACCATCCAGTCACGTGACAGTACTGCATTTTGAATATGGCACAGTCAATGCACAGCAACGTTATTTCGACTCGCAAAATAGATTCTGGTTTTCAGCATAATTAACTTCTGTCATATTCATTCAGCTGCAATTCAAAGCTTAATTAAGAAATAGTTTTTTCAAGTCTTTTTTTACAAATTTGAACTTGACAATGCACGGTATCTTTTGTTGATTGGTAAAAAAGACAAGAGGAATATAGTAGATTTGTCGTTATTAAACTTTATTGTTTAAGCCTGAATCTTTCTCAAATAACTCATGAAGGTAGGCCAAAAGCTTCATGAATACAGCCATAGGAAATTTCTCCAAAGTCAACATTGCAGGGATGATAACATATATTAAACTAAAAAGTTAGATGATCATGTACCAACATAAACTTTGTATTAAAGCTAAACATTTATCATTGGTGCTAAACATATCATCTTTGGAAGAAATTTATCATTGGTATCTCCCACGATGAGGCTGAGTCTTTGGGTCTCTCACTCTCTCATCGCACGCAGGTCGGTGGTTTTTCTGTCTTCTACCGTCTCCTCTCCGGCCTCGCCCCCCCCCCCTGCTCTGTCTGTAATATGTCCCCACCATATTTCTGCAGGGTGCTCAAGGTCTGCCAACAACCCCCTTCTGGTAAAACTACCAAAATCACTAATCACTGCTCACCTTCACTCTTTGATTCCTCTTTTTACCCACCTTTGGAAGGAACTCCCACTCTCTCTTCAATCCCATTATTCCCTCCAGGCTTTCAAAACAGCAGTTCACCACCACCTCTTATCTTCCCCCATCCAAAACCTCGATCTTTTCTGCCCCCGTTAATCCACCCCAAACCCACCTCCTTCAAATTCCCTGCTTTCCTTCCTGAAAGTCCCTGTAATGTCCATCTTGTATACCCCGTGTTCCTCGCCCCATCCCTCTCCCTTCTACAGATCACCTAATGTCTCTGTTCTCCACTGTTTTGTCCTTCCCTCAACCGCCCCTCTTGTCTCATGCACCCCCCCCACCCCCTTGCTGTATGTTGTGTGTTAGCTCTCATACAAGCCTCGTCAATGTATATATATATAAAAAAAAACATCAAAGTGATGGCCCATCACCCTTGTGATAGCAATCATTCCTCATTAGTCAGTCATCTCATGCTGGAAAAGGGCACATTCTATAGTTGCATGCAACAGCAGGACCTGCTCAAAAAGCTTGCCATTCATGCATTTGCACCGTGGGGTGATAATGTGGGCCCCCATGGCTGAATAGGCAGCACTTGATGGCAGTGTCGTAGAGAACCCAAGAAAGGACACCTGATGATCGAGTACGTTTTTAGACAGGCAATGGACTTGTCATAGTTTTGCAGGTAGTTACTTTCTTCCTCTCCTGCAGTGCAGGAGCTCATCTCACAATGGCCCAAGGTGATTGCAAAGTTGTCGTCATTATCTTCTGACTCCTCAGAATCACTGCTTAACTTTGCCTCAACTGAATGTACACCATGCCCATGTCTTCCATCCTGAAGAATTGCTTCTTCTCTTTAACGTTTTTCCCCATTTTTTTTCTGTCTTTGCAGGAGGAAGCCACTGCATTCGAAGTTAAGAACTTGATCTTTCATACATCATTAAAAACAGTGACCTGGAAAAGGTCTAGTGCATGTGCCACTTGGGACTGCAGTGCTTCTGCATATTCCAGCAGAAACGCAATTTCATGTGTTCACAATCTGGCCAAATGCAAGCATTTGTAGGCTGCCTGCAATTTATCCTCTGTGAGCAAAAGGATCTCATGGATGACGTGATATTCAGAATTCAATTCTTGTTCTTTTGTAAACTGTCCTTTCTTCTTAGTAATATCCTCTATGACTTCAGCAGCCAACGGTGATTGGTGAAGAAATAATGGCTGAGAATCTTGGCATCACTCTTCTGGATAAAAGCACCAAATGTACATGTGACATTGCCTGCTCAACATCTTTGGAAACAATGAATTTCAGTATGTGCAGCAAAACCTTACTGTGGAAAGAAATAAGAAAGAGATGCTCTTCATTTACAAGATCGAGAATTTCAGTGACATCTTCAAATGCTGCATCATTAACTCACTCAGCTGGATCAACTCTTCTTTGAGAGCAAACTCCTTGAAAACCTTTACAGTGTTGGAACTATTGCTGGCCATACTTTATCGTACTTTGTGCTGGATGTAGAAGTTCAAGTGAACCTCTTCAAGCATTCCAGAGATTGCATCAGAAGCATGCTTTGTTCCATACATGCAAAGGTACCATTACCAAAGATTCTCTCTTGACCATGGATAATTTTTCCCCATGCAATGGCATATCATGCCAAAATAGCTGTGATTGAGAGTCCAATGAATGTCTGCTGTAGTGTAAATAGCATCATCAATGGACTTTCGTTTTGTACTGAGTATTTTCATCATGGAAATGCCAAATTCATCATGGATATGCCTGCCAAATCCAATATTCCACTCGGGTTTTCTGGCAAGACATTTCTGTAAGGGAGAAGTCCTTTATATATCGTTCCCGTGTTGTATTTATATATATATATATATATATATATATATATATATATATATATATATATATATGTATTTGAATATATATATATATATACATATATATATATATGTATTTGAATATATATATATATATACATATATATATATATGTATTTGAATATATATATATATATATATATATATATATATGTATTTGAATATATATATATATATATATATATATATATATATATGTATTTGAATATATATATATATATATATATATATATATATATATATATATATATATATATATATATATATATATATTCGTATCTGCAGAAGCTGTCAGTCGCCGACCAATATACTTGAAAAATTTTCGATTTTTACAAGTATCAAGTGAGCGCCGTCGGATTTTCATTTTTGACAAAATGACGGATCACTGTGGTCTCATCGCCAGTGATCACTGTGTTGAAGTTGGGATCGCTGTTCACAGTCTCCAGCATGTGCTGTGCGATCTCCAAACGGAGTTGCTTCTGCTCGATCGTTAGCAGCTTTGGCACGAAGATTCTCCTAAAGCCGAAATCCTCAGTCACAATGGATTGAACGGATCCAATGCTGACGCCCGCCTCGTCTGCAAGTTCTCTGATCGTGATTCGACGATCCTGCATCAGCAGAGTCCTCACTTGGTCAATGACGATCTCATTTCAGGATGTTGAGGGCCAACCAGAACGTGCTTCACTTTCCACTGATGTGCGACCATCTTTGAAGCGGTTGAACCACTCTTTTATCTGTGCGGTGCCCATTGCTTCATTCCTGAAGGCCTGTGGAATCTTGCGGATCGTTTCCACTTGGGAATCGCCAAGCTTTACACAAAATTTGATGCAGTAGCGTTGTTCAAGTTTTTCCGTCATTTTGTCAAAAACGAAAATCCGACGGCGCTCACTTACACTTCCTCACTCATCGGCGGTCTGTCAGCGACTGACAGCTTCTGCAGGCAGGAAAATATTCACGCATACAGATAAGGATCGCCTACATACGTGCACCAAACCACGCCTCCCGAGCTTCATTTGTTTACGCACGAAAAATTAAGGTTGGATACTTTTTGAATACACCATATATATATATATATATATATATATATATATATATATATATATATATATATATATATATATATATATATATATATATATATATATATATATATATATATTAGAGTGTATGAGGTGCAGTGGGACGCAAGAAGCACGCGGGCCACCATCTACTCCGCTTTATTGCGCGACCAGAAGCACACTCCTGCCACCCCTAGCGGGCGAGGCATGATATACGAAAACCCAACCACATGACACAGCACACTCCTCCCCTCGTAAAATGACCCGTCACACGATGAACGGACAATCACAACATGACCATCTGAAACCCATCAACACTCATAATCCTCCAAGTACCGCGGCCGCACCCTGACCCGCCTCGGACGGGCAGCGCCACCAGACAGCCCAGGCTCAGACGCCTCCCGGCTCGGTCGAGGTGACACCCTCGCCGGACTCGCACTTTCCGCAACACCAGCCACCCCCGACCGCCCAGCCTGCTCGACGTCCCCGGGTAGGACGGCATCAGGCGAAGACCCCCTTGGCGTCGGCCCAACCAGCCCCGGCGACACAACGTCAGGTGCCGGCGATACTACCGGTGGGGGTCCCGCATCGTTCGGCCCGGGGAGGTGTGGGGGGGGGGTGACGCTGAACAGCGATCATGCATTTGGTCCACGTGCCGCTTCCACACATCCCCACCATCAGTCCGCACCATGCAATTCGCCGGCCCCAGCACCACAGAGACCACCACCGGCACCCATTTGGAACCGTGGAAATAATCGCGTACCATTACCCGCTGCCCCACCTCGAAGCTGCGCAGCCGCGTCGGACGCGACATTGCCCCACTCCCCGACCCTCCAGGTCGCAGCAAATCCAGCCTGGACCGCAATGCCCGTCCATAGAGACGAATGGCAGGCGAATCACCAGTGACAGGATGAACTGCGTTCCTGTAATGGAGCAAAAAGACATCGACCACCGTCTGCACAGGTGCAACACCCCCCCTGCGCAAAGCCCGCTTCAACATCTTGACAAACGACTCAGCTTGGCCATTCGTCTCAGGGTGATACGGTGCGGACCTTAGGTGTCGAATTCCATTCTGGCGCATAAACTCATCAAATACATCCGCGATGAACTGCGGACCATTATCAGAGACCAGGATCTCCGGCAACCCTTTATTAGCAACGATCGTCCGCAGCTTCTCTACTGTAATGTTTGCTGATGTATGCTGCATTACTGCAACCTCTGGCCATTTAGAGAATGCATCGATCACAATCAAAAACATTTTGCCATTAACCGGTCCCGCAAAATCTACATGGACCCTCTGCCAAGCTCGGTCTGGCACAGGCCAGAGACCCGAAGCACGACGCGGGTTATCAGCATCTGTCTGGCACGTGGCGCAACGCTTAACCAACTGCTCAATGTCTTTGTCCAACCCCGGCCACCACAACAGGCTACGAGCAAGACTCTTGGTCTTCACGATGCCAAGGTGACTGACATGCAGTTCTTCCAAACACCGCTGCCTGAACTTCGGTGGAATCACGGTCCTCATTCCCCACATTACGCACCGTTGGACCAACGACAGCTCCGCTGCGCGTGACGTGAAAGGTTGAAATGCCGGTGTCGAAGGCAGATCTCTCCAATTCCCCGTAGAAATCGCCTGGACGGCACGGGCAAGCACCGGATCACGAGCTGATTCCACCGCGACCTGCCTGGCCGTGACCGGCCCGCTTTGGACCTGGCCCAGCGCGAACACATCGACCCGGTCGCTCAACTCAGACGCAGCTGGACCCTCCGCACACGGCAAGCGTGAGAGCCCGTCGCAGTTAGCATGCTTCTCGGTGCTTCGGAACTGAATATCATAATCGTAAGCACCCAGAAACAGACACCACCGCTGTATTCGCGCGGCTGCTACCACCGGCACCCCGCGTTCGGGTCTCAGGATGAATTGAAGCGGTTTGTGATCCGTCTGCAAAGTGAAATGCCGCCCCAGCAGATATTCATGTAACCTCCGCACACCCCAGACGAGGCTGAGAGCCTCACGCTCAATCTGGGCATATCCGCGCTCTGCTGTGGACAGGGTCCGGGATGCAAAACAAACAGGCCGCTCGGAACCATCGTCCATCCTGTGGGAGAGCACTGCCCCGATGCCATATGCAGAGCTGTCGCATGCCAATAGGAGCGGACGCGCAAGCTCGTAGTGCACGAGGACCGTATCCTCTGTGAGCAGCCGCTTGACGCGGTCGAACGACGCCTGGTGTGCAGGCCCCCAAGCCCAGCGCTCCTCCTTCTTGAGCAACCGCGTTAACGGCGCAAGTTGTGAGCTGAGCCCGCGCACGAACCTTTGGTAATACTGGGCCATACCAATGAACGAGCGCAGCTGCGTCTTGTCGCGAGGCGGTGGCATGTGTTGAATCGCTTCCACCTTCCGAGGACCTTTCAACAGCCCCTCCGGCGTGATGTGCCCGAGGTATTCCAAGCGCTGCTTGAAGAACGCGCACTTGTCCCTGTTCAAGCGCAGGCCGCACGCTTCTAGCTTTGTCAGCACTTGGGCAATGTTCGCAAGATGCTCGTCCGCCGTTTTCCCCGCAATGAGCACATCGTCCAGGTAGGTCTGAGCGGGCAGGCCAATGCAAATCTGATCCATGGCTTTCTGCCACAAAGCTGGAGCCGAAGCAATCCCAAAACAGAGTCGGGTATATCGATAGAGTCCTTGACACGTGTTGATTGCTGTCAAAAGCTTGCTACTCCCAGGATCCATCGGCAGTTGAAAATATGCATCACGCAGGTCTAGCTTCGTGAAGTATTGACTCCCCGCCAATCGCGCATATATTTCATCGATTGACGGCAATGGATATTGCTCCACGCTGAGGCCCGGGTTAACCGTGGATTTGAAGTCCCCGCACAATCGGACGTCTCCATTCCGTTTCAGCACCGTGACAACCGGAGTGGCCCAGTCCGAGCACGACACCCGTTCGATCACTCCACAGGCCTCCAGCCTATCCAGTTCACCCTTGACCTTGTCCCGCAGGGCATACGGCACTGGACGCGGTTTACAAAACCGAGGAACCACCCCCTCCTTCAAGAAGAGTTTCGCCTCCATGCCCTTGAGTTTCCCAAGGTCGCCGCTAAACAACCCTTGATGTCTTTGAAGAATCTCCTCCAACTGATCCTCCCACTGGCTCGGCACGGGTTACACAAGGTGAACTGCGGCCCAGTCTAGCCTGATGCGGGCCATCCAATCTCGGCCGAGGAGAGACGGCCCGCTCCCCCGCACGACGTACACCCGAAGCGTGGCGACCTGGCCTTGGTACCGCACAGACACGTCTGCCATCCCGACTGGCGTTATCTTTTCGCGGGTGTACGTGAACAGCATGAGGTTTGACCTGATAAGCCTCAAGCCGTTGAGTCTACGTGCGGTCTGTTCGCTGATGAGCGACACCGCTGCTCCCGTATCGACCTGGAACGTGATCGGCGTTTCGTTCACTTCGACTTCCACCGTCATCAGGCGCGCCGTCGCCGGGCCAATTGAAAACAGGCTCAACAACGGCCGCTGGTTCCGCCCCGAGTCGCTTCGCACATCGCCGTCCATGACTTTAACGGTGGCCGTCGCCCCACGGCACACACGCGCCAAATGACCCACCTTGTGACAATTCAAACACACGTTGCCTTTACACGGGCATGCACGGCGCAGGTGTCGACCTCCACATCCCAAGCATGTCCGCGGGGTCACCCCGCCGCACGCGCGGCCGCGTGGCGACGTCCGACCCGCATCGAAGGTCGTGCGCGCGTCCCGGGGTGCTCGCGACCCCGCGTGGCCGGTGATGGCTCGAACATCCCCGCGAGTCTGCTTGACCGCTGTAGCCGTGCTGACCGCCGAGTCGAATGTAATGGCTTCATCCTTCAGCCGTAAAACGGCTGAAACCATCTTCGCATCTCGTAAACCAGCAATAAAACGATCTCTGAGCCGAGCTGGCCGCTCCCCCGCCGTGAACTTGCAGGCCACGGAAGAATGCTTAATCCACGCCACGAACTCAGCGACGCGTTCCTCTGCCCCTTTCGAGAGGCGATCGAACTGGAATCGAGCGAGCTGCAATGACTTCTCCGGCGCCATGTGTGCTTTCATTTTCTCCACAATATCCTGAAACGACAGATCGTCATCCCGGGGCCTGTTCGGTGCCACTAAATCACCCAGCAGCCGATAATGCTCCGGCGAAAGCGAAGCGAGCAAGATCGACTTCTGCTTGCTCTCGTCGACCACATCGTTCGCGTGGAAATAGCATTCCAATTGCTCTGAAAACAATTCGAAGTCGTCCCCGTCGAAAACGGCCATAAGTCCGTATTCAACCATCCTCGTCAGCTAACTAGAGTGTACGAGGTGCAGTGGGACGCAAGAAGCACGCGGGCCACCATCTACTCCGCTTTATTGCGCGACCAGAAGCACACTCCTGCCACCCCTAGCGGGCGAGGCATGATATACGAAAACCCAACCACGTGACACAGCACATATATATATATATATATATATATATATATATATATATATATATATATATATATATATATATATATATATATATATATATATATATATATATATATATATATATATATATATATATATATATATATATATATATAGCCTGGTGTTGGCGCAGTGGTTAGGGAAGCGGCTTGGGATCCAAAAGGTCCTGAGTTCAATCCCCGTTGGGCCACTGAATTAATACACCAGGTGGTTCACTCAGCCTGTTATCCTTCCGAGGTCGGCGAAATGAGTACCAGTGTACTGGGCCGGTGTATACCCCGGTTAAAATAGGTGTACCATATCCCTGTGTCATAAGAGGCGACCAGGGTTGCGTCAGGAAGGGCATCCGGCGTAAAACATGTGCCAAATCACTATGTGGATCATACGGATGATCCGCTGTGGCGACCCCAAACGGGACTAGCCGAAAGAAGAAGAAGATATATATATATATATATATATATATATATATATATATATATATATATATATATATATATATATATATATATATATGCACTCTGTATGTACGTTCAACACTGTATA
>NC_140964.1:28537442-28554942 GCF_056783735.1 Eptatretus burgeri
AGGCGGGTATAAAGGCAGCAAGTGTACGTCGCATTGCCCTGCAAGAGGGGCAAGGGATGTAACAGATGTAACTTTTTACAGACAAATCAGCATGCATGACACACACACACACACACACACACACACACACACACACACACACACACACACACACACACACACACACACACACACACACATTGTTTTATATATATATATATATATATATGTATATATATATATATATATATATATATATGTATATATATATATGTATATATGTATATATATGTATTTATATATATATATATATATATATATATATATATATATATTTATGTATATATATATATATGTATATATATGTATATATATGTATTTATATATACATATTTATATTTATTTATTTATATTTATATATTTAATTATATTTATACATATATATTCATATTTATTTATATATATATATATATATATTTATTTATTTATACATTTATATATTTTTATTTATATATATATATATTTATATATATATATATATATATATATATATATATATATATATATATATATATATATATATATATATATATATATATATATATATATATATATATATATATATATATATATATATAACCATGCAATACAACCAAAGTTTGAAATATTTTTTCCCCAAGCTAAATGTTTCGAGCACACGAGGAAGAGCAAAAAGTAACAAGGACAGTACTTTTAAAGTGGAGTAATGGGAAATGAAATGCCTCTGAGAATATGTACAGCTCGCTGGTATTTCTTGTAATACTGCTGCCAAATTAATGCACAATGAAAATATAATGAAACAATTGGTGAAATCCACTTCCACGATTTGTTCCTCGGGCTCTTGATTGAATATTTCACAAAATGAGAGAACAGTATGCAACACCTGCACGTGGCAGTTGTGCAAAGCATCTCTTCTCAAGCAGTTCTAATAAAAGGAATGAAAAAAAACATGAAAAAAAAACTTTTTGGTAGAAGTTGTAAAATTTCTATTTTCTTCCCTATTCATTATCCCTCGACAGACTTTTTTCTTCCCCATTATCCCTGGACATACTTCATCATTGTAGAGCAAGCAGCAGAGCACAATCCCATTCAAAAGGAATGATAATGAGCTAGCGAGTCACATGACAAAATGACATCACTTCAGGACAACAATGTAGGTAGTCTAGTAACCGTGCTACTTGCATTCCAAGGATCCTCAACAAGATTCCATTAGCAATAGACAAAAGTTATCCTTCGATTTATAAGACAAGGACACAAGGACAGCACATGTGTGCGTTTGGGCAGTTATTTTTTTAACAGCTCATTTGTCGACAATTCAACATCACTCAAAATTGTCCTTTGAACTCAATAAATACAGTTTGACTAAGAGGTACATATTGCACTTTTTTCTTGTAATTATCAAAACATCTACTGTATCTTTCAACATCCATCCATTAATTTGCAATTGGTCGCTTCACTGGCTTTGACACCAATCCAAATTTATATTACGGATCCGAGGTATCAAAAAGCTACACATATCGAACAAACAGTTTAAAACATAGCACCTCGCCACCATTAGAGCATTTGAATTGTATCAAATATGGCAATAAATGTGAATTGTTGCTCCCAGCTTGTCAGCTCGACGACAGAAGATGCCATTTATATTTTTGCCATCTTCTCTACCCGTTTAGTGCAGGCATGGACAACTTGCTCATTACCATAAATTTGTAAGAGCAAAAACTACATTTATATAAAGCTTTAATATCCAGCTAACTTCACCCAAGCCCAAAAAGATGACATGCTCCACAACTCAAGGCCGTAAGCTGGAACAATACACCAGAGGATCATGATTATTCTCCTGCTTATTCGACCAGGTATGGAGGCAGCAAGTATAAAGACAGCATCAATAGTTGCTGACCTATTATGATTATTATTCTCCTGCTTCTTCAACCACGAGAAATCAAACCCGGGACCTGAAAGATCAGAAGCAAACAAACCACAAATTACTCAACAGTGCACTCTTTGTGCATAATATGAGGTTAGGAGTAAAAGTATTTGTCCCCAGTGACGGAAAAGAAAGCAAAAGTATCCATCCCAAGTGATGGGAGCAGTTTATGTTAATCTTCTTCTCGTCCTCTTCCCTTCATAAGAGGTGAGGTCCAATGGCATCAAGCTTCTGCACTGCCTTGACCATGATACTTCTCCACTTCCCTCTGCCCACGTCAACTCTCTCCACTCTCCAACCACCCCTACCTTATGACTATCCCTCCTCACACAATCCTCCCACCTCAACCGCAGTCTACCTCTTTTCCTCCTTCCTTGCAACTTCATCTATCCGCTCTCTTTGCCATTCTCTCTTTCCCTCATCCACACCAAGTGTCCTGTCCATCTCAGCCAGCATTTCACCAATCTCCCCCATCAAGCTCATCTGCACAACAATCTCCTCCCTCAGTTCAACCATCCTCCTTCTATACATCCTCTACACTCCTGCAATCCTCCTGACCCAGTTGTTCTTGCAAACCTGCAGCTTCTGTTGTTTTCTTTCTGTCAGTGTCACAGTGTTGAGATCGTAAAGGTAGGCTGGCGTTGCACACAACATCAGACCCTTTCATTTCAATTTTCTTGATATCTTTGTTTGCCATTACTCCCTCCACCCTCCTCCATGCATTCACACCCACCTGAATCCTCCTCCGCACCTCTGCCTTGGACCTACCATATCCAGTCACTGTTCCTCCCAGATGCTAAAATCCCAGATATATATATATATATATATATATATATATATATATATATATATATATATATATATATATATATATATATATATATATATATATATCTTCTTCTTCTTTCGGCTGCTCCTGTGAGGGGTCGCCACAGCGGATCATCCGTATGATCTGCATAGTGATTTGGTACTTGTTTTACACCGGATGCCCTTCCTGACGCAACCCTGGTCGCCTCTTACGACACAGGGATATGGTACACCTATTTTAACCGGGGTATACACCGACCCAGTATACTGGTACTCATTTCGCCGACCTCGGAAGGATGACAGGCTGAGTCAACCCCCTGGTGTATTAATTCAGTGGCTCAACGGGGCTTGAACTCAGGACCTTTTGGATCCCAAGCCGCTGCCCCAACCACTGCACCAACACCAGGCTCATATATATATATATATATATATATATATATATATATATATATATATATATATATATATATATATATATATATATATATATATATATATATATACATATATATATATATATATATATATATATATATATATATATATATATATATATATATATATCTGGGATTTTAGCATCTGGGAGGAACAGTGACTGGATGACCTCCTGAGCCACATATCATTTTAAGATAATAGTAAATTGTTTTTTCATTGTTCAATTGATAACCATCAAAGTTTTCAGTCCATTCAAGGATATTCATTTTTTTCTTTACATCCTCTAACTTACTACTTTTTAAATTGATTCGCTTATTTGTTTTATTTACCTTTGTTTTAGTTATTTTTTCAATAAGACTTATTTGATATTTTTCACATTCATTATGTTTTCCATTTATATACCAAGACTGAGATTTTCTCCACTCTTTAGTTTGATTAATACTTGGTTTGACCATTTATATATTGTAAAAAAACGTGGCGGTAGCCCTTAAAAAACCCTAACCCATCTTCCCATCGTTAAAACACAATCTATTCTATTCACTCTATCATACAATATCCATATGGAACACAATCTATTCCATTATCTAAAATAAATCTCTTATCATCAAAGGCTCCTAATGCCTTTTTATTTACTTCTTCACTATATATGTTATGTTTATAACTTCTTATTGTATTCATTTTCCTATATTCTTCTTTCTTATTCATCAAACAATTATAATAATTTCTAAAAGTTATTGATTTCTTTATTACATGTTTCTTTATTCCCTTTAACCTCTTATCAATCTGATCACCATACTTATAAGCATATGCCTTTGCTCTCAATCCAATAAACTCACTCATTACTTTTCCACCCAACTCATCCTTAAACTTACCAATAACCTTTTCATTCTTTTTGGAAAATAACTCACTCTTCTTGCTGAAATTACTTGTATCATATACTCCAATATTTTTCTTCATATCTTTATAAACATCATCAGTTTTTATATCTGGGATAAAACTATCAGTGTCCATATACAACAATGAAACATTTTCACCATACTCTTTCTTTAAGTCATTATAAAAATAATCATACATCAATATCTTTGATAAATCAAGAACTGCTGTTCCAATATAAATTGGTTTATCCATTACAATACTTTCCATTTTCATATGAATTGCAGAAAAGTTCTCTGAAAAAAACCTCTTCTCTCTCAAAACTTGGTTTATTTATCAATCTCGAAGCTTCTTTCCAAGATGTTGCGAATTTAATGTTTTACCTGTTTCTAACATTTTTCATAGTCTTTCCAAATACAGCATTATTCATTAATTTATAAAAGTCCCGTTCAAATTTTACTTTTGTATTTGCTCTCATATCTGTATTGAATTGAATATACTTTTTCACCCAAGGACTTTGTTTAAATTTTAAAACTCGATGAATTTTAGCTACTCTCAATCCTTCTCTCAAAAACTGTTTTAAGCTTCTCTGATGCAAAACATATCCCTCTTTATCATAGAATGTTGTTAATAACTTTTCTGTTGATTTGCCTTTAATATTAAAACTTTTATGATAATCACTGAACCATTCTTTCTTTGGGGTTTCTTTCTCACATGCAAAAGGAAGGTCTTTATGCTTATTATGAAGATCACTCGGGTACCTCAAATCAACTTCAAAATAATAACCTTCTTCTTCGTCATTCAATTCCTCTTGAGAAGAAATAACAATATTCATCAAAGCCTTTTCATAATCCTTTTCTTCCACCCACTCTAATTTACCATAAGGCAGAGATTGAGACATTGCCCATCCATACAAATTATTAGCATCAAAATACATCAAATAATTACTATCTTTTTCACTATCATAATTTGGAAGATATTTATTATTTGCTTTAGCATATCTTTTTGAACATACTTGTGATATTCCACCTCTCTTGGACTTCTCAATCATCAAAAGCATATCAACATCACTGATTAAATCTATATCTTGTTTTGTCATTTTCAACATTGCACTCCAAGCTAAACCAGGAGCTGTGAAATAGTGGGCAGGATCTAATCCATAACAATTTTTATTATGACAGAGTGATCTAAAAGCTTCAAACACATCAGCTAACAATAAAACATCTGTTTTTAGATATAAATCATGATATTCTCCAAGGTTCTTTATCTTAAATATTTTCCATATTTCTTGTGCGTTTTTATATTCCTTATCACTTATCTCTTCTTCATAAAGGTTATTATAGAAACTTTCTTTTGATGGAAGTTGTGTTTCTTTAAATCTCAGAAATGAATCCATATAATCATAAGGATAAATTCCCTTACTTGTAAGAATTTTCTCTTTGCTTTGAATTTCATTCCTTGTTTGAATTTCCTCTCTCGTAAGAATTCCTTCTTTAATCAGAATTTCATCTTTAATCTGAATTTCCTCTTTAGTTAGAATTTCATTCATTGTTCGAATTTTCTTTATAATTAGAATTTCATCTTCAGTTAGAATTTCTTCATTAATTTCCTCATTAATTCGAATTTCCTCTTTACTTTGAATTCTCTCATTAATCTGAATTTCCTCTTTAGTGAGAATTTCCTCTTTTGGAAAGAATGAATTCAGATTTGGAAAAGAGTCCGTGGAGCTTAGATTTGATGCGAGGTAGGCTAGTGGTGTTCCCATCAACTTGTAAGAATCTAGAAACCTAATACGAGTTAAAGGTTTTGTGAATATCATTTTTGTAAATGAAATATACTTTTGACTTGTGTTTGTTATGGCAGAAATATTCCCTGGTGTTTTTGAAAGTTCTTTTATAAATAGATGTGTATCATAGTTGGCGCTGTTGTGAAGAGACTGGAATAAAAGAAGGTAATTTATAGTTAAGATTACAACAGGAATGAGCGGGACCTCTATATTTACCAGTAAGATGACAATGATCCCTAACTTTAGACTCCTTAATTTCCCCCTCACAAATATGACAGATATTGTTCTTTCTAAATTCTAATTTTTCTTCTTTAGTTAATTTCATCGGTTCATTTGTTTCTTTCATTAATTTAGTGAGTCTTATGCAATCCTTTTCTAATCGTTTTACAAACTCTTGTGAAGCTTTTTTTCCACTATAATGTTCAAGTTTGTTATACTTTTCTCCAACAGATGATTTGATATAATAACAGAAACCACAAGGAATATGTTTTTGATATTTATTTGTATATGATTCTTTTGGATTAGGAGAAGCAGTATTTATCTTTTTAAGGATACATTCAAAATCAGCGTATATCACAAATGGGTGCATGATAGATTTATTATAATCTTCAAAAGAAATCTTTTCACCAGGTTTAGGCATTGTAATTACAGCTGATTTATGATTACTACAATATTTTGAATGTTGTTCTAATCGTTCTTTTGTATGAAATGAATTAAGACATCGCTTACAAGGATATATTTTGTTTGCTGTTCTGAATACCTGAGAAGAGATTAATCTTGATAAATTATTGATGTATGTGTAATGTGAATTCTTTCCAACACTAAAATATAAAAGATCAATGTGTGTTTCTTCATTATTATAGTTGTTTGAAATTTTTAATATTTGAACTTTGTTTGTATCCGTTAATCCATATACATTAATAGAAAGATTATTCTTTTTCTCAAATTTAGGAATATCTGTTAGTGGCATTGGGAATTTAAAATCTTTAATGTCCAAGGTATTCTCATATTTCATATATTGTTTTACTCTTTCTGAATTACATTTTGGTGGATGAAAGTGAGGAAGAACAGACCAGAGAAAACATTTATTATCATTGTTCTTAATATTAACAACTGCCTTCTTTAGTTTTATTTCTTTTGGTAATTCAATATAAGAAGAAGCTTTAAGAGGGTTTGATTTTTAGAATGTGTATATCTAAAAAGATGATTTTTTAAATATTGAATCCACTTCCTACCACTGTATTATCAACATCCTCCTCTTGTTTTGATAGTTCTTCATAAACCCCACTATTCAAAAAATCTTGAAATGATGTTATAAAATGAAGATCTGTTCTCATATAAGGAGTTTGTTCTTCATCTTGTCTTTTCATATTCATTTTCACTCCCATATAAAACTTTAAAGTTTTCATTTCTTTTAATGTCTTTTTAATAACTTTTTCAACATCAGGTTTCACTATTTCAATTGATTCAGCTATTGATGATGGACCGGGTTCTCCAAATTGAAAAATCCTTATTTTTATATGCCCTTTAAATGCCCCATCAGTGTTTTCAATATAATAGTCTCCCTTTACTTTAAACTCATTTTTCTTGTGTTTTTGTGATTGAAGATGTCTATTATAACTACTCTTCAAAACATCCTTTGAGCAGATATCACAATGTTTTCTTTCCAACTCAAGAGGAGATATTTTATGAAATAGATTAAATGTGTGTTTGTTGGTTCGGAGGTGTTTTCTATAATGTTTATATTTGTGATTACAAACATCGCAGTATGTTGTATTCACCATATTTATATAATAAATCTTTGCTTAAACTAAAATTTTCTTGATGAAAATTTCGTTTATTTTACAGGTGAATCTGTGCTTAAAACCATTTTATCCTCCAACTTTTTCACTTAACAAATACAATGTTTCAAGACACAAAAGACAAGTTTCAATCAATCTCTTCATTTGTTAAAGATACTGAGAAATATGTCAAGGATGTAAAATTGAACAAAGATAAATATAACAACTATTGGATAAAAACAATTATGGTAAATAATATGAGTTCTTCAATTTCCTTCAGTGGAAGGGCTTTTAGTATACCTGGTAGAACATCAATTAAAGTATCTCTAACAAAAGTTTCTCCTCTCCTTCTGGTAATATATTCAAAACTAGAAAAAGCAATGAAACAAGAAAAAGTATCAAAAAACAAAAACCTTATGGATGAAGCTTTAGAAAGAAAAGATAAGACCATCTGTAATATGCAAGGAGAAATTTGTATTTTTTTCAACAACCCTAAAGATGTAAATCCTGATGAAATAAAGGATGTTAATATATCAGGTGAAATGACATTTCTTTCAATAGTAGTTAACAATCATTTTAAAATTACCTTTAATATAAAAAATGTTGTCGTTGAATCTGGTAATGAAAAAAAGTATATTGATATCGATGGTAATATTATTAAATATGAGTCAATATACAACTGAAAGTATAGATGAATTTCAGTTTTAGTAAAGTTTTACTTTATAAATTTATAAATAAATATGCTAGACAAATTTGAGAATTGTCCTGCGTGTGAAAGACGGGGATTAAAGACAGAGTCAAAAGCCTATAAACAATGTATATTCTGTGATTATCTTCTAATTAATGATAATCAAAAATATAAAAAGGAAAATAATTCTTTTAGATTTACACCAAAAATGAATTACTTTACAAGATTGATTAGAGAAATGAATGTAAAGTATGAGGGTGATAACACACCTTTCCTTACAAGGGAAGAAACTGAACGTATAAGAGAAATGTTCAAAGGATTGTTGTTATATATTATTCATGGATGTAATTTTCAGGGAAATATCAACACAAGATATTGTATAAATAAAATAATGGATTATCTTGAAATAAAACCTGAACTTAGGATAAAATATAGAGTTTCTAAAAAAGCCAATAATAAATTAAATAACCTGTTTTCCAAATATATAAATGAATGATTTTTTACCCATTTGGGAAAATAAGATAAAATTTAACAACCATAAAAATCTCCCAAATTCATTAAGATGTCTCATAGTTGGTTCAAGTGGATGTGGAAAAACCTGCTTACTTTTAAAGATGCTCCCCACTCCCAACTTTTTAGATTATGATCATTTAATAATTTTCACAAAGTCGAGTTTTCAACCAGAGTATCAACTACTCTCACAAGGTTTTAATGCTGGTCTTCAAAAAGAAGATATAATCGGTTTATTTAAACGTCAAAAAAACCTAAATGATTATAACATTGAAGATATAATTCAACTATTTTGTGATACACAGAGATGTAAAAAGAAATCAAATCCTATAACTTGTATTCTTAGTGATAATACGGATGATATACCGTCTCCCCAAGATTTGGATAAATCAAAAAAGAACCTCGTTATCTTTGATGATTGTGTTAATGAGAGAAACCAAACGGTAATGGACAGCTACTACACAAGAGGGAGACATTCTTCTTGTAATTGTATTTATCTTAGTCAATCGTACTTTCAACTTCCTCGTCGTTCCATCAGAAACAATGCTAATACTTTTATTTTATTCAAGTTAAATTCAATAGATATCAATAATTTTTGGAGAGATAATTGTTCTACATTATGTAGTAAAAAGAAATTTGAGGATGACATGAAGCACACGACTGAAAAATATAAATATATTGTTGTGAAACAAGTTGAGATATTAAGGGATATATTTTTTGTTTTATAAACAATTACATATATAAATGACAACTATTATTGTAAATCTTGTGGGTAAATCTGCTTCTGGAAAAAACTTTCATAAATCAAGGTTCTTGTGCAGTACAAATGAGAATATTGTAAATTTACTTAAAAAACACCCCGTGATACGCATTGTATCAACAACAACTAGAGCAATAAGACCTGGAGAAGTAAAAGGTGAAGATTATCACTATATTTCAGTGGAGGAACATATGCGATTGAGGAATGAAGGTCAAATATTTGAGGAGGTTTCTCTTGGTACAACAAAATATTCACATTGTAAGAGTGAGTTAAGGAAACTAAAATCTGGTGGTCTTGGGATATTAGAAACTAATGCAGAAGGAACGAGACAAATTATTAAACATCTGAGCGGAGTGAAGATTTTATCATTCGGTTTTGATGTTGATGAAGAAACTCAACGCAAACGTATGAAAAGCAGAGATGCAAGTATTAGTGAAGAAGAAATTACAACTCGCATTAATGTTAATAAAGAATTTGATGAAATATTTAAAGAAAAGGATTTATTTGAACACATCTACTTGAATGATGAAGAAAAGGAAAATTTCCCTGTTGATCTTTACAATTCATTAAATGATATTTTACAATAAATAAATGGATGCAAAAGAAAGAGCAAGAAGATTTAAGGAACATCAAGAGTTGGTTTCAAAAGTTGTAAAACAGCAGGAAGACATAAAGAAGAAACGCAGACAGAAACTAATGGGCGAAGAAGCATTTGAAAGAAAACAAGAGAAATTTTTTAAACCACTTTTAAAAACTTCCCAAGAAAAAATGAAAAATGTTTCCACAGTTCCCACAGTAGAATATACTCCTAAAAAACTTCAAATGTTAAAAGATTTTGATCAAATGACGGAGGAAGAATTAGAGCATTTAGGAGAATTAAAGGTATATGATGATGAAGGTTTATTTCAACAACTGGAAGAGATTAATCGACCCCCTGATTATATTGTGAATGCTCTTCAAAACAATGAATATTCAGCGGATTCAAAAACCAAAGCAGGACTCATTCCAACAGAACAACCAGCAATATTTCATCTTGTTCAAGAAAAGGTATTGATATTTAATGATGAATTAAGGTTCTTAGGTTCTGCTCAATCCCCTGTTAAACTTACTCCGAGATTAATGTTTCTTCTCACAAAAGATGGAAGACAAGGTTCAACTGTGAGGGATGAATCAAAGTATATTGATAAACCATTGGATATGAAAAATAATGATGATAGAGTATATATTGATCTGCTGAACACTCTAAATTATAAGGTTAGTATTTCTTGTAAAAGTAGGAAAAATGAGAAGGAGAAACACATTATTCAGGCTTTAAGTATCCTTGGTTCAGGTGTTTGTTTTCTTCCAAATGACCCATCGCAATTCGTTAATAGACTGTTATTGTTGTTAGGTAGTAAGAAGGCTGGAAATAACAATTGTTTTAATGAAGCATCAGCCATTTTAGACCAGTTGATGAACATGAAAATAATTAATAAATATCAATATAAAGACATTTTATCTCATATTAGATAAGATGAGAAGCACAATCCTTAGTTTCAATTTCACAACAAGCGACCACACATCTTCATTCCCATACCCACTACAACTTGACCCAACAAAAGAATATGAGGCATCTTTATTGTCCATGGAAACTTATAATACCTTATTTAATATAACTGATAAAAATGACAAGTTTAGTTATAATCCCGGAAGTGGATACAAAACGATAACAGTCTCACCCGGAGCATATGAGATTTCTCAAATATCTTCCGAAATTGCTCGTCTTATGAAAGAACAGGGTGATGAACCAAAAAATATTGTTATAGACATTCAAAAACATACTTCAAAATCAACGATTAAAGTTAAAAATAACTACAAGGTTGATTTCACAATTGATAATTCATTTAGAGAGTTATTGGGTTTCTCCTCAAAAAAGATTGAAACTAATGGGATGTTTTACAGTGATAATGTCATTCAAATATCCTCAGGAATAAATTCGGTGTTAATTCACTGTGATTTGATTGATGGTGCTTATAATGATGGAAAAAAAAAAAACAAATGCAATATTTTCATTCAGCGCATACTCAACCCCAATTGGTTATAAATTCAATATGGAACCCAAAAATTTGGTTTATCTCCCTGTGTCAGGAAAAACCATACACAGAGTAAATTTTAGGATAACCGACCAAGATAATCGTATGATTTCTTTTAATGGAGAAGTTATATCCATCAGAATTCACCCACGTGAAGTTTTCCAATAAATAAATACGATGGTTATTGTGAGGAAATACGAGTTGGGAAAATATAAAATAATTGCAGGGGATGGGATGTTCCTTTCCCCATACTACAAGGGTGAAGGTATGTATCTTGGTAGAGGATACTATAAACCTAAGAGACATAGGGGTGTTGGACATCAATTTAGAGGAGATGGGATAATTGATACTCTAATGGTTCTACTACTCTAATTGGTTCAACTATTCTTAAACATAAAGATCTAATTGGTTCAACTGCTTCTGCTGTGGGAAATGTAGCAGGTGTTGTAAAGAGCATAAAAGATGCCCAGAAGGAATCTCATAAATTACAAGCAATAAAAGAAATTAAGAAAGGCAAAACTCAGTTGTCCCCCCAAGAACGACAGAAAATAATTCAAATACTTGGATCAGGGTTTCAAAAGTTTTGACATCTTTTTTTCCTAAATAAATACAAGTATGGAAGCAATTGATAGTATCTATGATTTGGATGATACTATTATTATCTCAAACTCCACTAAAAAAGAAGATTACTTCAAGGTAAATGCAATAACTGGAACAGACTGGAATACGAATGGGACAAAAAGTTTTGAAATAAATAATCAACAAACCTATTTGAATCTCTCCGAAAGTTTCTTGTTGTGTAAATTTAAATTCACTAAAGCTGGGAATAACACAAACGCTACACTTGTAAATGATTTCTTCTGGAAAATGTTTGATAGTGTGCGTTTGTATATTGGAACACAAGAAGTTGAAGCGGTTGATTATGTCTCTGCTGTATCTGAAATGATGAAATTTACACTCTATACATTCAGTGATAGAATGGGAAAGGGGTCTGTCGAAGGTTTTATTCCTGATATGTCAACGGGAACAAACACAGACCCTGGATATACTCAAAGGAAAGGAATGTATAATGATGATACAAAAGCAGAAAATAGTTTTACTGTGGCAGTTCCTCTTAAAGGTATATTTGGATTTTGTGATCATGATAAAGTTCTGTATGGTCTTAAAATTAGATTTCAACTACAAAGGAATGATAATGAAAATAGATTGCTTTTTGGTGTTGGTAGTGCTTTTGGTGAACAGAATAAATTTGTAATTGAGGAGATGAGTTGGTATATCAGCGAATATACTCCTAATCTTAAAACAGAAGAGATGTTGAATCGAAGACTTAACTCAAAGAAACCACTCAGTGTATCATACCTCAAAAGAAGATGTCAACACGTTAAACTCAACCAAACTACTTACACGTGGAATTTGGGTGTTCTAGAAGGAAAGCCACGATATCTGTGGATCATTTTTTAAAAAGCCAGATGGTGATACTGCGACTGATAAGAATAATGCATTGAGTGATAATGCTAAGGTGAAACAACTTCGCGTTTCTCTAGATGGAACATTTTATCCACGAGATAGATTGGAAATTAATTGGGAAAAAAATGATTTTGCTGAAGCATACAAGTCTTACCAAAAGGTGTGTGAAAGTAATGGAAATAAAGAACCTATTTTGGATATGACAGCATTTAAAAGATTGTATACAATCTATGCGTTTGACCTGAGCGCTCAAAAGGAAACTATAAAGTCTAATCGAGTGGATACTTCCCTATACATTGAAAGAGGAGAGAGTGAAGAAGTTGATACATATTGTTTGCTTTTGGAAGAAACAGAATTACAGATTAATACAGATAATGGTGTGATGATTAGTCTCACATTTTTTGTTAAATTAATGAGTGGCAAAGTACCAACTGGGGTATATGTTAATCAAATCAATCTTCATAAACTATCATCTTGTGTTCAAAATCAAAAGCCTTGTACGATTAACGTTAATACAATTCAGAGAAAAGGAGCAGTAAGAATTGATGTTTTGCTCACAAGAGAACAGGTTAAAATCTTGAATGACACTGGCTCACTTAAAATTAAAATAACAAAACCAATGTTGAAAAAATATTCAATAAGAGAGACGAGTGGAGAATTTCTCCCATTTCTAATTCCTTTATTTGCTGGTTTAAGTGCGGTTGGAGCATTGACGGGTGGTATTTCAACAGCGGTGAAAACTGCCAACGAAAGGAAGGCTCAACTCCAGGCTCAAAAATAATTGGAAAGACATAACAAAGAGTTGGAGAAACAAATTAGTGGAAGTGGTGTAATTGTAGATTTTGCTGAAAAACTTGAAGGTCTGCCTGATAAAGCGAGATTGTTAGTTGGAGATATGCTTTCTTCTATAGCACAAGCAGGTGTAAAATTAACGAAAAGAGGTAATGGATTATATCTTTCTAATAAATAAATGAGCATTAATGAGTGGTTTAAAGAATTTGGAAAGAATACAACATCAAATTTACAACTTGTCAAATATTGTAAGAAATTAAAAATTTATCATGTGCTTATTTGTATGAGAGATGAATTAACAAATGTGCCGAAACATACAAAGAATATTATTATGAACTTAGAAGATAATAATGAGAACGGTTCTCATTGGGTTTGTATTTTTAATAGTCAAGACAAATATTATTTTGATAGTTTTGGTCTTCCACCACCTGTTGAAGTCATAAAATTCTTACAGAATGGTGTTTATCAAACATTTCAAGTCCAAGAATTAAATTCTAAGTGTTGTGGTCAATTATGTCTGTATGTGTTATTTCAACTCAACAAAAAGAAAAAATTTTATGATATTATTTTTAATCTAATATAAATGACTTATGTTGGTAAAGATGGTTCTATCTTTGGTGTATCTCAAGAACTGGATATTGATTTATCAAATTATTACACAAAGGCACAGGCTGAACGACATAAACATAATATAACCAAAAATATTAACATGAAAAATGCTTATAAATTAAAAAATTATCCAAGCCTGACTGACGCGAATGACTTGGTGAGATCAAGCGATTTATCACAATATATATCTTTAAATAAAACGGCCGTGTATTCCAAAGATACAGAAGTGTTGATATTATCTCCAGGTCATACAGAATTCACAGTTCGAATTAAAATAAATTTTTATAAAGAAGGGCGTATCGTTTGTATGAGAATAGAACAATGGGGGTATGATATGAATGATTTAGGGTATAATTGGTCATTTAAAATTAACCTCGAAGACCTGGAACAATTAAACCAGTCTCGTAAGGAAGAATATTATCCACTTGGTATCGAGAATGAGTTTTGTGGGGCCACGATTAGTAAACAACAAATAAAAGAATTTAATAAGGGTAAATATAATAATGGTTTTGCCCTTATTTATATCATGAAAACAGAAAAAACAGGATTATATATAATAAGTAAGGAAAGACAAAATGATTTAACTATGGGAAGATGGGGAGGTGTTTCGTGCCATAATATTATTCTAACATCTATTTCTTATACATAAATGACAGCAAGAAGGCTTCAAGAAAATTATCATTTCTGTGTCCAAGCATACCTTCAAGAAAAGGGTATTCGGTATTTTAATAAATATGTTCTACAACATAAGAATGAGGTATTTTCAATAAAAGATTGGCATTATGCTGATGTTGAGAAACCGACAACTTTAGATTTAATTAGAATGTTAAATAATGAAAAAATTATAAAGTTCAGAAAAGGTAAGGCTCTTTTATAAATTCAAAAGAAATTTTATTGGTTTCCTGTTGTAAAAAAAAATATTTTGGATACAGGAATAACAAGAAATCCTGATGAATATATGTATAATATTCTATGGGGTGTAAACGATTCAAGGATAATAAGGGATGAGGAAGGAGTTGAAGAAGAGAGGAAAGAGGAGAAAAAGGAGAAGAGAGAGAAGGAGGAGAGGGAGAAGAAAGAGAAGGAGGAAAAAGAGAAGAGAGAGAAGGAGGAGAGGGAGAAAAAAGAGAAGGAGGAAAAAGAGAAGAGAGAGAAGAGGAGAGGGAGAAAAAAGAGAAGGAGGAAAAGGAGAAGAGAGAGAAGGAGAGGGAGGAAAGAGCGAGACAAAATAAATATCAAAATATGGAAACCAGTGAGATTAAAAAAAGATTGGTGGTATTACAGAAAATAACTCAACCCACCGAGGAGGAAAACAAAGAATTGACAAGTCGATTTGAAATATTTTCTTCAAGACTATTGACATCGACAAGCTATTCATTTTAATTCAAGTTTTTCATTTTTTTTCTTAAATAAATGGAGGAGAGAGTGAAGGTATTTCTAAGGATTCTTTATGTTTTAAAAATTAAGATTCAAATGTGCATGTTGGAAACTAAAAAGGTTTTTGCACTCTGCAGGAATTTTTCACATAAATAAATGAGTTATTGTCTCAAATGTAAAAAGAAAACTAATACGAAAAATATTTCATATATTAAAAGTAAAAATAACAGGGTTATACAAAAAGGTATATGTTCGGTGTGTGGTTCAAAAAAAAAATCAATTTATCTCCAAACAAAAACGAGGAGGAGATATACAAAAGTTTTTATCAGGAAGTAAATTTACAACTACTGGAATACCAGGGGAATTACATCTTCCAGGGTATTCTTTCTGTGGTCCAGGCACAAACTTGGATAAAAGATTAGATGAGGCAGACAATCCTAAATCCAGGAGTAAACCCATCAATAGAGTTGATGGAGTGTCCATGAGACACGATATTGATTATGGGAATACCACAACGTTGGAAGAAAAGCATGAAGCCGATAGAGAAATGTTGTATAATTTGTCTCTGATACAAAATCCAACCTTGAGAGAAAAAGTTGATCGGTTCATTGTGAAGAAGATGATCAGTGCTAAATTGAAACTTGGACTTGGAAATTCAAAAAAACTTATAGGCTCTAATGATGTCATTAAGACTGAAGAGCAATTAGCTGATGAATTACATAAACCAATATTCACAAAGTTTCAGAGAAGGAAAGTTTATTCCAAGGAAGTTGATTATATCTGGTCTGCTGATTTGATTGAACTCAATAATGATAAGGTGTACAAGTATGCTTTAACCGTTATTGATTTGAGGAGTAGATACGCATGGGTTGTACCATTAAAAAACAAAACAGGTAATACTCTTATGTTAGCCTTTCAACAGATATTTAATAAAAGTAAGAGAAAACCTAAAAAATTGTGGACTGATGAGGGTAGAGAGTTTTATAACAAGACATTTATGAATTTTCTAAAAAATAACAGTATTACATTATACAGTACCTTTAATGAAGGGAAGGCAGTTGTTGTTGAACGTTTTAATCGTACCTTAAAAGAGAGACTATATAAAAAATTCACACAACTCGGTTCACAACAATGGTCATCTTTTATTCAGGATATTGTGGATAAGTATAATGACACGATTCACCCGTCAACAAATATGAAACCATCAGAAACATTTACAAAATTAAAATATGAAAAAGAGATTAATGTCAGAAAACCTAAGTTCAAAGTTGGTGATATCGTAAGAATATATAGGTGGAAATCTCATTTTGAAAAGGGTTTCACTAAACGATGGACGAACAAACTTTTTAAAATTGTTGATGTAATAGATACGGTTCCTTGGACTTATAAGATATATGATTTAGAACGGGAAGAGATTTTAGGTTCATTTTATTCACAGGAATTACAAAAGACAAAGATAAATTGAAATTTTTTGACTCCGCCCCTTTTTGACTCCGCCCACACAAGACCCACCCACATAAACCCCACCCCACACAAGCTCCACACAAACCCCACCCCACACAAGCTCCACACACACCCCCCCCCACACAAACCCCACACAA
>NC_140964.1:28562442-28579942 GCF_056783735.1 Eptatretus burgeri
CTACCGGTTCCCCTCGGTGTCCGATCGTTTTATTTGTTTTTTCTTCCCATTACCTTCAATTTCTCTCTTCCCCACTTTCCTAGCGTCCCCCATTTCTCCCAACTAATCTCTCTATTTCTTATCTTAAAAAAAACAAAAAAACCCACTACCTTTCTCCTGATTCTGCTTCTTCTTCTTCATCATCTCTTCTTCTTCCTCTTATTCTTCCTCTTCTTCTTCCTCGATTTTTTTCAACAACACTTCCATGACCTAATCTGTTGAAAACACTCTCAAACATCTATATATTAATACTGAAGGACCAATTTTGTGCTCCTCATAGCGGTCGCATCACGTTTTTCTCGGTACTGTGACCTGGACTGAAAGAAGCTTCGTACCTGTAAGAGTGCATCACACATAGTGGCAATAGTCAAACTTCAACTCTAAAGCAGAATAAACACTTTTCGTTTTACATTCGTTTACATGGCGATGTGTGACATCACCGCTGAGTGGCGTCAGGACGTCATTACATCATCGGTCATTCGCTGACGTCATTACGTTTGTCGTCGACAGACCGTTACCGCTGAGAGGTGTAATTCCACTCCTCGAAAATTGCGTCTGCAATGTAAAACCCTCTTCTGCACATGCTGACTACCTCAGAACGTGAATTTCACACAAAAAATGTAACAAGAAACATTGCATCTTCTATATATTAATACTGAAGGACCAATTTTGTGCTCCTCCTCGCGGTCGCGTCACGTTTTTCTCGGTACTGTGACCTGGACTGAAAGAGACTTCGTACCTGTAAGAATGCAACGCACATAGTGGCAAGTCAACTTTCAACTCTGAAGCAGAATAAACACTTTTTGTTGAGACGGGGACGAGGAGTGAAGAGGTGGGGGCGGGGGATGAAGAGACGGAGGCAGGGAGTGAAGAGGCGGGGGTGGGGGATGAAGAGACGGGGGCGAGGAGTGAAGAGGCGGGGGCGGGGGATGAAGAGACGGGGGGCAAGGTAAGCAAATTTTGGGGCGGGGTTAAGCAAATTGAAAGCGGGAGATGGGGGGGGGGAAATGGGGCGGGGGTTGAGTGGGCAGGGGCTGGGGTGAATTAGGCGGGGTTGAGTGTGAGGGGGTGGACAGGGGGCGGAGGCCCAGGGGTAAGTGGGCGGGGAATCAAGAGACGGGGGACGGGGAGTGAAGAGGTGGTGGCGGGGCTGGGTAATTAAATTTTTGGGCGGGGGTAAGCAAATTGAAGGCGGGGGGGAATGCGGCAGGGGCGGGGGATGAGTAGGAGGGGGCAAGCTCGCCCTGTCCAGTCCATGTCCCTCGAGTGTGGGTGAGCTGGTGAGGGTGGTTGAATGAACAGAATCCGTCTGTGATGGGGTTTCGGCTCGTTAATAATAATAACAAAAACGATATCTTATCGTTCAGTTATACCTTCATCTTCCTCTCTTACACATGTGGTACTCTTTACTGTTTCATAATGCACTACTCTTCTGCTGTTTTAACAGATTGCTCTCATTTCGACCTCTCCTTCATTCCTTGCCTAAAAAATCCAACTATTACAGCGTTTCTTCTCTCCATTCTCTGAATTCGCCTTTATTGCATTCATCAAAAATTGTGTTAAATCGCATCTCTGACCTAAAACTTTTTAAAACCCCAGTTTGCCATGAATGTTCGCTTTCCATCAACCATTCTTTTTTTCCAACTTCAGTGCCAACGCACCCCTCTCTCTCATTCTTAAAGCAACCATCCCACTCTTCTCCCTCCAAGTCTCCCTCTCACCTCTCTCAAAAATTCCCCCCTCACCTTTGTCCCACCTTTCATCACTCATCCTTCTCAAAGTTTCCCCCACTCTCATCCACAAAGCTGCCTCCTTCCACTGCCCTCTCACCTCCATCTCTTCACTCTACCTCCTCAAATCCTCAACTGCCTTCTTCCCCCTTTCTTGTCCCACTTCTCCCCCAGCACCACAGAGCCTTTTCTCCTCCTCATTCAGCCCGCTCCCCTAGCTATTCTGGAATCGCCCACTCTCTTCCACCAACGCTCCTTACCTCCCCCCTCGTCCCTTGTCTTACCCTCCCCCCCACCCCCTGCACCCAAAGCCTCCTCCCCTACCTCTTTTTTAAAAGTGTGGACCTCAAATATCCGGGGCCTTCACTCAAACCTTTCAGATCTTTCCATACAGGTTGCCACTGACAAACCAGACATAATCTGCCAACAGAAACTTTCCTCCCCCAAGACGTGTCTGACTCCCAAGTATCTCTTCCTGGTTACTCCCTCCTCCGGTATGACAGACCTGAAGGCGCTGTCACACCTTGACGATTTAGCCAGCGTATGCCGACTTATGAAAAATTTGTCTAAAACGCTGGCACACGTCGAATACGTTATGGGTAAGTTTGGTATACGTTAAGAGCATGCTGAAAAACACTGCCATACGTCGTAGTACACTGGCTTTCATCGTTGTACTTTGCGGTTGTCCTCAAATTTTAGCATGCTTGAAATTTTACGACTTATGCCAGTGTATGACTCACATGTTCCGCTACGCTGGCCATAAGTTGTAGGCACGTTATGCGATCGTTGACACATGTCGACAACGTTACTTGTAAGTTACTCGTACGTCAAAACACATCGAGGTAATGATGAGCGTCCCCAAAACTTATTTATAACCTATGAGTAATGTGTTGTAGGCATGTTAAACGATCGTTGCACACATGTCGAGGCACGTTATGCGATCGTTGACACACATCGAGGCACGTTACTTGTAAGTTACTCATAAGTCGAAACACGTCGGGGTAATGCTTAGCGTACCCAAAACTTATTTCTAACCTATGAGTAACGTGCTTTGAACCTTTGTGTAACATACCTCCAACGCATATTGACTTATGTAGACGTATTTTATTGACGTCTTCCGGACGACCACAGAACTTACTGAACGTGTTTCTAATTTACAGCTACCGTATAATGGCGTATTGGCAGCGTTAAAAAAAAAACAACAACAATAACTTCTGATATTTTGTCACGTGCCGTTTGCCTCTTCAGTTTGCTCATGTCTTATTCTTAGTTCCTCCTCTGTGAATATTTACTGTTTGAGGAAATTGTCACGTCGACGTCGAAACTTAAAAGCAAATGTCCGAATATATTTTAAAATTCGTGATAGACTAAAAACAAACAAACAAACAAACAAAAAAACAACAACAGCAGCAACAACTTCAGATATTTCATCACGTGCCTTCACGGAGCCAAGGAGAAAAAAAGAAAATGTGCCTTGACGGAGAAAATAAGTTCCGGGTACGCTAAACATTACCTCGACGTGTTTCGACTTATTAATAACTTACAAGGAGCTTGTGTCGACGTGTCAACGATCGCGTAACGTGCCTACAACTTATTACCAGCGTAGCGGAACGCGTGAGCCATACGGCGAGTACGTCGTAAAATTTTCAGCATGCTTGAAATTTCACGACTTTTCGAAACGTACCACGAAATATGACAGCATACTTCATCATTTTTTAGCGTGCTCTTAAAGTATACACAACTTACCCATAACGTATTCGACGTGTGCCAGCTTGGTTCGGCAAATTTTTCATAGGTCGGCAAACGCTGGCTAAATCGTCAAGGTGTGACTGCGATGTTGACACTTCCGATTCTCAGGCGGTTATGATTTAAATCGGCGTGCGGCAGGTTTTTAACAGGCTATGCCACGAGTTCGTCGGCGATATGTGCAGCGCGCTCTGCCAAAGTTAAACTATCGTTGGGCATAGGTTGTGAACGCCAACAACAGGCTAAGCATTCGTTGGTATAAGTTATCTATAAGACAACGAAACGTTCTGTGCCCGTTACTAATAAGTTATGCATACGACCAAAACTTAAAAAAAACATCAAAATTTCATCGTACGCCAACATTTTACATACATTTTTATACGTTGCCATTGCTGGCTAAATCGTCAAGATGTGACAGCGCCTTGAGCCTCGTCCTGATGGAGGAGTTGCTCTCTTCATCAAACCCTCTATTCCTCACTCCCCATGCACTGCACTCACTCCCCCACACCCCCAGGAATACCTCTGGCTACGGCTTCCCCTCCACTCCCACTTCATGTTTATATGTGTACTGTACCGTCCACCGAACAGTGATGACTCCATATACACCTCACTATCCGAAAACATGGACCATCTTCTATCTTCTCATCCAAACTCTCTCTTCCTCTTATGTGGCGACTTCAATTGTCATCATGCCAGTTGGCTCGGTGTGGGTACCTCTCTCACCTGTCATGGCACCTCAGCAAAAGCTTTCTGCGACTCATTGGGACTGACTCAATCAGTCAACTTCCTGACCCGGATCTCAACCAATGGTACTCCATCTCTTCTGGATCTGATTTTGACAAATTTTCCTGACAATATCTGCTGCTCTTCCTTTGCTCCAATCGGTTATTCTGATCATGTCCTTGTCAAAGTGGACATCTCTCTGGCTATTATCAGAGAACCACCTCACCGCCATCGAGTCTGGCATTTCACTCAAGCCGACTGGCAGGGTCTGCAAGCAGCCATCAAACTTATAGACTGGTCTCCTATCGCTACTTTCTCCAACATCAACTCATTCTGGGAATTCTTTCAAAGAAACTTGCTCTCCCTCATGCACATATTTATCCCCTCTCGTCTTCAGTTGTCCTACCCTTCCTCCCACCCTTGGTTTACTGAAGCTTGTGGTGAGGCAGTTGTCCTGAAACAACTTGCCTTTGCCTCATGTAAAGCAAACCCAACTGAGGGTAATCTCAGTTCCTTCCATAAAGCTCAGAACAAGTGTGTATCTACCCTCAGGAGAGCCAGAAAACAACATCTTTCTAATCTCAAGTCTGAACTCTCAAATCTCTCTCCCTCCTCAAAATCCTGGTGGCGTCTAATAAAATCTGTTTCTGGTGTATGTTCCCCCTCCATCCCCTCCCTGACCTCAAATGGCCGCACTGCTGATACCGCACGTGAAAAAGCTGAATGCCTAAACTCGGTATTTGTGGCTAAATCTTGTGTCCAAAACCCATCACTTTCTGTACCCACCTTACCTAGTTGCACACAACTGTCCCTGGACTCTGTGTCCTTTTTTCTTGACAAGGTGGAGAGCTTGCTGTCAAACCTCGACTCAGATTCTGCAACTGGTCCAGACGGCATCAGCCCACGTGTCCTCAAAGCCTGCTGTTCTGCTCTTGCTCACCGTCTCTCTGTTCTATTCACCCTCTCATTTGCTCAAGGTCATCTGCCATCTGCTTGGAAATCTGCAAACATCACTGCCCTGTATAAAAACAGATCCCTGCAACTACAGACCAATCAGCCTTCTCCCAATCATCAGCAAGGTTATGGAATCATCATCGCTTCAGACATGAAATCCTTCCTCTTCTCCAATGGCTTGATTTCCGATCATCAATTTGGTTTCAGACCAGGTCACTCTACCCTGGATATGCTGCTTCTGCTCTCCCAACAATGGATGGAGGTCCTCAATGCCAGACAGGAAATCCGAGCCGTATCCCTGGACATATCATGTGCTTTTGACACGGTCTGGCACGCTGCCCTACTCACCAAACTCTCTTCCCATGGTATCCAAGGCCATCTCCACTCATGGCTCGCAGATTTCCTCTCTGTGTCGCAGTCACCGTGTGGCCCTAAATGGAGTTCTTTCATCCCCCCTTCCTGTCCAGGCTGGAGTTACTCAAGGTAGCGTTCTGGGCCCTGTTCTTTTTCTGGTTTTCATCAATGATCTCTCCGACTCTCTGGAAAATCCTCTATATCTCTTTGCTGATGACTCCACCCTCTGCCGTACCATCTGTCATCCCTCAGACCGGCAAGCAGCAGCTTCTTCGCTCACTGAAGATCTGGATAAAATCACAAACTGGTCCAACACGTGGAACATGTCTTTCAATCCGGACAAATCTCACACTCTCACTTTGTCTCTTCGAAAGGACCGTTTAGAAACCCCCCCATCCACTTTCTCAACAATCCTCTGGAAGAAGTCCTTTCTTTCAAGCTTCTGGGTCTCACTATCTGCCATGACCTTTCCTGGGAAAGCCACATTTCAAACCTCGCCTCCAAAGCCAGTCGCCGACTGGGAATCCTCCGTCGTGCAAAGTCCTTCCTCGGCCCTCCTGAGCTCCTGACCACTTACAAAGCTTTTGTCCGTAGCCTGATGGAGTACTGCTCTCCCCTCTGGGCTGCTGCTCCTGCCTCCCACCTTTCTCGGCTTCATGCAGTGGAAACCAAGGCATTTCGGATCATTGGCATCTCCCGCAATGAGGCTGAGTCTTTGGACCTCTCACTCAATCACTGCAGGTTGCTCGGTGGTCTTTCTGTCTTCTACCGTCTCCTCTCCAGCCTTGCCCCCCTGCTCTCTCTGCGATTTGTCCCCTCCACATTTCCACAGGGCGCTCAAGGTCCACCAACAACCCCCTTCTGGTAAAACTACCAAAATCACGAATCACTGCTCATCTTCACTTTTTCATTCCTCTAAATAAACTCCCTCACTCTATTCTTTCCAATTCTTCCCTCCAGGCCTTCAAAACAGCAGTTCACCACCACTTCTTATCACCCCCCATCCAAATCCTCGATCTTTTCTACCCCCGATAATCCACCCAGGCCCACCTCCTTCAAATTTCCTGCTTTCCTTCCTGAAAGTCCCTGTAATGTCCATCTTCTATTCCCCATGTTCCCCGTCCCATCCCTCTCCCTTCCACAGATCTCCTAATGTGTCTGTTCCCCACTGTTTTGTCCCTCCCACTCCCACCTCTCTTGTCTCATGCCCCCTTGCTGTGCGTTGTTAGCTCTCACACGAGCCTCGACAAGGTATACAAAAAAACAAAAAACAATATGTATATCGTGTCGCACCGCATATGCCTTGTGTTGGCTTAATGGTTGGGGTGGTGGGCTTGGTATCCTAGGATGCTGAGTTGAAATCCCACTTGGCTGTTGAATTAATACCAGGTGGGGTTGACTTTGCCTTCTTTCCATCTGTGGTCAGCAAAAATGAGTGCCAGCATGCTGGTATACTGTGTTGGAGTGACGACCCGTCCAGGAACGCGTTCAATAGCCAAGGAGACTGCTGAGGTAGCACCAATGCTCTGCACAGAGTATGGTCCCAATGGATGGGTGTCACACCGCTCCAGGTGGGAGAGGGTATTACAAGTCCCCACCCTTTACAGTGCAGTATTTCTGTCCCCACATTTTCCTGTGCAGTGAGGTGTTTTGAATTATAAGCAGAAGGTATGTTTTTGCTTTATGCACGTAACCTGGGGTTTTTTTGTTTTTGTTTTGCCTTTACAATGCTGTCAGATGCTCTGTGAAGGCACACCATCCTCAAACATGTTTGACCACAACCTTCATCACCCATGATGTACCAAAGTTTGTTCTCGGCATTAAAAACAAATCCACAAGTATTTACTTTCTTCTCGGTTACATATTCTGTGGGTCATCCATGCCTACCAGTGGTTCCCTGGTTATCTTGTCCAACCACTGCCAGGTGAGTGCCCAGGGGTATTGTCCCTATGTTTAAAGGTTTCTTCTTCAAAATCTGTGTCAGTTGCACACCATCCTCAAACAGATATGCGTCAGAAGAACGTGTTGCATGCTTGGAACGATATTACCCGGAAGACAGGTACTCTGCTCGTTGTAGCAATTGTAGCACACTTTAAATATTGTTTATTTCATTAAATTGCATATTTAATTACATTGCATTTTGAGTCACATGAAGTGCCATTTTTTTTGGTTCTGTTTGATTAAGTTAATTATGAATTTGCAATATTTTTTGCTTTCCCCAACAAAGTCACCAGAGGCATTATATTTTCGGGTTGGCCATCCGTCCATACATCTGTGCAAACTTTCTCTGTTCTCCCTGCAACTGCTTCCCTGATTAATACAACATTTTCACCATAGGTGCGACGACTAATGTGGAATGTTTTAATGATAATTATAATGTCATAGGTCACGTGATGTGGCAGCCATGTTGAAAAAGGAAAAACTTTGGACTTCTGTATCTCTGAAACCACTCCGTGGAAAAAAATTGAAACTTGGCACATGTCAAGTACTTCCCATGGGGAAATAAGGGTGATTTTTTTTTTTTTTGAGGATGAAATCATAATTTCATACGTCAAATGCTTTATCCGATCAGTCACAGCATTTTTTGAGGGTCATCTAGGGCTAACTTGTATGGGGGGGAAAAATTGATAACATCATCGGTCACGTGGTTCGGCAGCCATATTTTTTGTTAAAATAAAAACCTTCAAAAATATTCTCTGAAACGGCTGAACAGATCAAAGCGAAACTTTACAGGTATGATAGCCTAGCAATAAGGAACAAAAAGTTATCCACCAATGATATCATAGGTCACATGGTTTCTCAGCTCTGATTTTTTTTTGAAGAATAAACCTTTAAACATTGGGGCAATACCCCTACGCACTCACCTGGCAGCGGTTGGATAAGATAATCAGGGAACCACTGGAAGGCATGGATGACCCACAAAATATGTAACAGAGAAAAAAGTAAATGCATGTGGATTTTATTTTTAATTCCGAGACCAAACTATGGCACATCACAGGTGATGAAGGTTGTGGTCAAGTTTCATCGAAATTGTGTGTGTAGTTTTGGAGAAGAAAGGAAATACATATCTTGGGGGGCAACCCCCCTTACAACCCCTTAGACCCCGATAGTTCCAATGTCATGAACAAACTTTTGTACATCATGGGTGTTGAAACTTGTAATCAAGTTTCATCGAAATTGTGTGTGTAGTTAAGTGTTGGAGAAGAAAGCAAATACCTCTTTATGGGGGAACCCCCCCTTAAACTCCCTCCGTAGACCCCCTCAGACCTTGATTTTCTTTTGATGCCATGAACAAATTTTGGTACATCATGGGTGATGAAGGTTTTGGTCAGGTTTCATCAGAATTGCAGGTGAAGTTTCAGAAAGGAAAGCAAATACTTTTTTGGGAGTGGGGGGGGGGCGGCAACACCCGTAGACCTCCTTCAGGGCCCAATTTTTTTTTAAATGCCATGAACAAACTTTGGCACATGCATGGTGATGAACGTTGTGGTAAATTTTCCTCAAATCTTATGCGTAGTTTCAGAGAAGAAGTTGCAAGTATTTGTGGTTGGACTGACAGACATGCGGATGGCGCGCCATCCCATAAACTTCCTGGAACTACGTTCCATGTGAGCTAAAAACAACGTTGCATTATAGCCATTTCAAGGAGATGTGCATGATCATTAATCTTTAAAACAGCTCTGTGTGATGGGTGCAAAAAAAAATTGGCTCTAACTTAGAAAACGCGTGAATACGGCAATCGGCTCAGAAATCTGGTGTTAACAAATATATTTTATTTTGAAACTCACAAAGAGAAACCATATCACTTTAATAAAGCACACCAAATTCATGTAAAATAACCAATTGCTTTAGAAGCAGTGAAGAAGGCAAAGGAAAACATGATCACTCATGCGTTGCTGAGGTTAAAAGTTAAAACCTCAACCACCCATCATCACTTTGCCACCACGGCACCAGTAACCAAGCATGCAGGCATGCGCACACATCCACGGAGAGTCCCTTTACTGATACAAATCTACCCATATGTACCTCTAGCTCATAGCAACTGCCAGATCGGGACACAAACTGCACTGCTACTGACTGTCGGGCACTCGGCAAGTGGCTTAAGCACTCAATTAAGCACTTCAATGAAATGGTTGATAAGGAACAACTGGCTTGGTAAGCGATAGCAAGCTGATTGGTAACGGCACATACCTGCAAAAAACTGAGCATTGCTGATTTATTCACATTTTCAGATTTCACTTAAGATTTCAAGTTATTTCGTCCACATGATCCGATCCTCCAAACTCAAATGACATTTCTTCGAAATATTTGAATTAGTCCCTGAAAATAGATCGTGAAAAATCACATAATGTAATGCATGAAAGCCCCCAAGCTCATAATTTGAAAACTGTAGCACTTACAAAAGTGATGTCTACCACGATTCGTACATATGTAGATGAGGCAATCGCTGATATGTGTGAGGGAAGTGGAAAAAAAAAAACATTTTTGAGTGCTTTATCTTTAATAAACCGTTGCGGCCTGTTCCGACTCGAAGCATTGTTGAGCAGGCCGGCCAAAATGGCGAATTAAGACCCCAGTGAGCAAACCGAGGATGTGCCTTAAGTCACCATCAAAAGCAAGGTGTCGGAGGATGCGCATGATAAAGGATATAATTAATTAAGGCAGTTAATTATTTTTAAAAAGGGGTGTTTTAATTAACCCAAACATCTAATTTCACTCATGTACTCCCTAGGAGTTCCCTATAGTATGCATGCAAACTTTCATGGTTTTGAATTTATGGACACACACACACACACACACACACACACACACACACACACACACACACACACACACACACACACACACACACACACACACACCTTGACTGATAAACACTGACATTTAGTTTTTTGGATATACACACACATGTACACGTAGTTCAAGAAGTGTATACATACATACATACATACATACATACATACATACATACATACATACATACATACATACATGTAATTTTTTTTGTGTACATAGTCAAGACTGGTGGCTAGTTTATGTTTATTACGTGTGAAATTGAAGATTGGCAAGTACATTGGTTGGTCTGATCTGTTATTCTGTCTGCTTGTTTGTCTGTCTGTATGTCAATTGCCTACAGATAGTCACAAGCTAGAAGCCTTGTGTTTTGAAGTCAATAGGTCAAAGGTCAAGGTCGTCAATTTTCATCTAATTGACTTGATATCTGTTCATATTATAAAACCAAAAAACATGGGTGGACGGTGAATCCTCGTTGAGGTGAAGCGTCAGTCGACCCACCTGAGTTTGTCAAATAATTACATACTGTTTGAACGTGAGTTGGACCATGAGAAAAGTATAATTAGGTATTATTTGACCATGACTTCGTCTATTAATTACGTACTATTGAAACGTACCTTTTAGGTCTTTTTCGACGCTTTCGTAACCCTTTGGAAACTTTTGACCCTTTAGACCCCATTCGAGTATCCCTTTGGACACTTTAGAACCTTTAGACCCCAAACTATTATTGGATCATGCCCTTTAGACCTTTTAGACCCATTTAGACCTTTTAAAACCCCTTAAACCCTTTAGACCCTAACTGCAATTGGAACATACTCTTTAGACTCCTCTAGACCTTTACACCCCTTTGACTCTTTTGACCTGGAGACAATTAGACCCGTTAGACCCCTTTAGACATCGGGCCTACACCACGCAAGCATTGATAGAATAATCTTGCAATATACAGGCTATACTTTTTTTTTCCAGCAAGTAATACACAAACTCCACTCCCAGACTTAGAGCAGATGCTCAAACCATCACACTACTGAGGCTGGTGTGGGGGAATTAACAAATCATAAAATACACAATAGACATCGCAGAAGTGGGGGAATTAACCTATCAGACAGGTTCGTTGCTCGTATCTGTAAACTTCTTTCTAACCACTCCCTCATATAAATCTTTCATACTTTCAAGGTACCAGCAGAACGTTAGAAGAAACTACAAGGAACTTCAATGCACTCAAAGGCCATTAGACCAATGAAGCTTGTGCGACCCTGTCAATATCTAAGTTCCTCCCTCTCCACACAACTTCTAGATACCGAACCAACTAATTTTAAAAACTATTTCCTGTTTCTACCTTTACAGGGAGACTATTCCATGCATTTTACTACACTGAGTGAAAGACCCCCATCTTACGACTGTCCTAACTCTCCTCTTCTAATTACTCATCAACTATGACCCTTGTCCTGTCAGTGTCCATTCTCCCAAAAAACTTCTGCACTTATGTTGTCTATAACCTACCCTTCATTATCTTAAACATCTCTATTATATCCCCTTGTAACCGCCTCCTTTCTCGTGTAAAAAAAATCATGTCCCCTCCAGCTGCTACTCATAGCTTAGTTTACTTGTCCCTGGAATCAGTATAATTGCTTTATTCTGAAACTTCTCTTTGGTAGATATGTCCTCAAATGTGATGACTAAAACTGAATAATATTCCATTCAATATTTTGCACACTGAGGCAACTCAAAGTCACAATTCCAACAACAACAACAAAAAAAAACATTCACAAGGATGTCCGTAAACTAAAATATCCGGAAACAAAAGCCAGCCAGTGGGGTCTCACTCTCTTGCCCAGAAGAGTTCCTCAGCTGGGAGAGTGATGGAGCTTGGAGTCTTGGAATGCACATAAATCACTTCATACAACTCACATCATATCACATCAGAGTATGGGAAAGTAGATGTAGTCCTGTCATCATCCAGATCGACATGTCTGGGTTCTATAAAACTTAATGCCTGTATTGCATACGCTAAGGACTAGCAGTCTGAAATCTCTGGTTCCACCAATACAGATCGACGATTTTCTAAGGAACTAACATGAACAGCCTAAATAACTTTTTGTAGAAGTCCATTCCAATCATTGATGAATCTGGCTGAAGAAATTGTTTCTCACTTCCAGTCTAGACTTACAGCACTCATAAAACAATTTTAGATGGGGTCCTCTTGTGGTTGTTTGCTGTAAGTGTGAAAAATGATTGACTGGAAACCTGAGCTTCCCATGCTGCAACCTGTACACAGAAATTATGTCACCTCTTCAACGTCTGCAGTAGAATAAGTCCAGGTTCAGTATCTCCAGTTGCTGCTTGTGGGGTAGGTTGCTCACTCATTCTTCATTTATGTATCTGCACGCATATATACATACACACACACACACGCCCACATACATATTTTGATGGTTATGGAACCAGCCCCGGGTGAACGGACATCCATGACATGTAAGAGTTCCATAATCAGTTTGGTATATCACTAGTATATGTGCCCAGCCCGGCTGCCACCTATTGTTTAAGGGAAATGAGGTATATGCGTTGTGTGGGCCACAGTAGGTCTTCCTCCTCCTCCTCCTCCTCTATACTCCTCCTGTTTTTCCTATATTCTTCCTTTAAATATTCTTTTATTCATGGCTTATATACGGTGGTTGCCATTTCATGCACCACACAGTACAATACGGTTCCCTCTCTTTCCCAAATTACCATTTAACATTCTTCAAGTATGTAGCAGTTACCCACTACAACCCACGATTCGTAAATTCTCTTTCTTTCTTTTATTAACCCTCTCATACAATACCACACACAACCACATTGCAGACAATGGAAGAGATAACATCCCTGCCTTTCCAAATGTGCTGGGCAGGAAAAACCGTTAAGAAAGAAGCAGATCCAACTTGGGGAAGTAATCAAACTCGAGGATGATTGACAAAAAAGGAGGCGTTGGCTGGTGAGTGCACCAATGGGGAGAGCGCTGTTGCGTGTCAAAGGGCAAGCGATGACCTGTGATCCTGGAAACTTCACTTCCCACGAACTCTGATCCCCCAAGTCTCTGTCCTGCTCAAGCTGCTTAAAAGGCAGAACGCCAGACTGATCATGGCCCTTGAAATGTGCTGGGACCCCGAGACAACCTGCCTGCCTGTTTGAGCTGAGGAAGGAGAGACCACCGTTGAAGTCTCCGCTGAAGCCACGGCGATCTGCACCAGACAGTGCTGGGAGAACAGTGCAATGGCTGATTGAACACAAGGCAGAGATGCAAAAGCAAATGAACCGCTTGGTTCCTAGCATGGGGAGATAGCTCCAAACTGACATTAGGGTTGGGCACACATCGACTTTTTCTCTGTTATCCCGTTTAAAGGAGTGTTTTTATGACCATTTTTCATGCTGATCACGAATCCGTTGAAAATTTTGACCTAGGATGATGTCTTACGTTGGTAAAATGAAAAAAATCAAAATGGCCACCAAATTTACCCACTTTTCAAGTAAAATTTGATAATTATGGCTTGCGAGGGCAGGTAATAATATTACATGCCCTCGCAAGCATGTAAGACAGGGTCTTAGTAAGACTTCATCCTTGGTCAAAAATTTCAACGGATTCGTGATCAGCGTGAAAAATGGCCATAAAAAAAAACATTCCTTTCAACGGGACAACAGAGAAAAAGTCGATGTGTGCCCAACCCTAATGTTACATGCCCTAGTAAGCCATAATTATCAAATTTTACCTGAAAACTGGGTAAATTTGGCAGCCATTTTGAATTTTTTGCATTTTACCAACCTATGACATCATCCTATGTCAAAAAGTTCAACGGATTCATGATCAGCGTGAAATTTGGCCATAAAAAACGCTCCTTTCAAAAAAAGTATGGTGGTATGCCCAACCCTACTGACATACACTTCTTTCGCTTGCTATCCCTCACATAATTGTTCATTTATCTCGCTGGACTCACGAAGAGCATCACAATTATAAAGAGCTGTCGGTAACTTTCCTCTTGACCCTTCCGGGCGAGGCTTTACATGCACACCTCACATTTTCCTCGAAGCATACATCGCCCACATTGTCTCACTTGCATCTACACCCTTCTGCTGTCCTTGCCCCTCCTTATTCCTCATTTATTTCAGGATTGGTACACATCAGCCATGTATGCCGCTGTGCGTCAAAGGTCGAACCAATGCCTTGGTTTCCCTCCATCTTCTTTTCTTCCTGTCCATGTTTCCTCGGTTTGATTCTGCTGGCACCATGTCCTGTGTGTGGCTGATTAAGGTAAGATTGTAGAAGGGGAATAAGTGCTAAGGGTTACAACCTTTTCTTTTGTGCCTTTTCTTGATTGTTTGCTGTACCTGTTGAATATATGCCTTTCATGAATGATTATTATGCTTGTAAATACATGTTTGTTTATTTGGGTAAATGGTTTGTTTCCATCCTGCCAGTTTTGTCTCATTCTCTTTATTGGTTCAATCTAGCGCGTAAGAACAGATAGACGGGAAGTTCTGCCACATTGATTGGTTCCGCAATTAGGCAGTATGTACTCACAGTTCCACTGTGCTCGGTCATACATAATAAATAAATGGGTGCGCACTGAGGGTACATACCCCAATTGGCATTGCCAAACCACTGGAAAAGGTAACCCGTTTTAGAGCGGGGATCCTGTCAGGTTTGCCGGTATTAATCCGTATCCAAAGTTGCTTGACAACCCAACAGCCGCAGACTTATCAGCGGTCCGGCACAGTGTGACCACTCCTTGGCTTTTTTCACAAGATCTTGGCTATTTGTTGTTCACCTTGGCGACTTGGTTTTCTATAGGTTTTCTTGGCGTATAGGTTTTCTATTATCATCGCTTTTCCAAAACCTTGTGAATTCTTGGCTTTTTTCATTGGCTCACCTTGGCATTTATGAAAATGAGGAGTGGTCACACTGGTGCGGCAGCCAACAGGGCTGGAGGTCGAGGAAGAGTCCGAGAAGTCCCTCTTGTGGTGATCCCCGAACCCTGCGTCCGTAACAACATATTGTATGGAACAGGCAAGGCAGACGCCAATTATAATTAAAACGAGGATAATAATCCTCCCTGTTATCAAAAAGTTCTGATTAATCACTTTGTTGTTGTGCAGAATGCTTATTTATTTGTAATTACATCACATTTGTCCTTCACATCTCAATTATTTTTTATCTGCTTGGGATGCGGGTGTGCGGTGGAAGGGTGAGAGAGAGAGAGAGACAGACAGACAGACAGACAGACAGACAGACAGACAGACAGACAGACAGACAGACAGACAGACAGACACAGACAGATCAGAATATTGTCACAGTTTTTGGAATCGTCATTTTCATTTGGAAATGGCGCTCGGTACATGGTCCCGGTCGCGTCAATGGACAGTTGGCGGTTGAACTTCGCTATATGGCAAACACGCGGCAGTGAGCCGTAAAGATCAGAGTGAAATCGCCAGAAGGCTTTGTCCGTCTCAGCCCCTCCACCCCCACCTCCTCCCCGCAAACCTCCCACCCCAAACTATCTGCAATCTCATCCTCCACCTCCTCTCCTTTACCTCTGAGCCACAAAACCTCTGCGGGTATTATTTTGCATCTGTGCATATAGCTCGCCTGCTCGCTCCCCCACCCCACAACCTCTCACAGCCCGTGGGATGGTAGGCTAGAAGTTCACGGTGGGAGGAGAGGATGGTGCGCTTTGGAAAACGTTTTTTTTATCGCGACCATCAGACGCCTAGTGACCTTGACTTTGTTCGCTGCCATTCCATTCCGTTCTCAGAATGCCGTGGCGCATTTACGTTCCGACTTCCAGAGAGAGATCAAAAGGAGGGAGAAAGGTGGAAGCAGCGAGTGGTTGACTGGCCCGATACTGACGTCATAGATTGGATGGAAAGGATAATGGTAAAGTATGGAGTTATTCGGAGGAATGGTTGTGGAGTGGTCATGGTAGCGCGAAGGTGGGAATGGGGGAGGGGTAAAAGGCACGGGGTGGTGGAGTCAGGGTGTGGGTGGGGGGGGGGGGGGGTTGAGTATGGTGAATAAGTGGGGAAAGCAGGCTATATGGCCCTGTGGAATCTGAAGACACGCGAATAGATGCGTCCATCAGTCACGGGAAATCTGATTCTCGGCGTCCCAGGGCGTTTTTTCTCCGCCCGCCCAATAAATTGCTTGAGACCTCTGGCGCGGTTGGGATTAAAAAGACTCGGCCAGAGTGCGACATTCTTGGATTCCAAGGATCAACAGAAGAGAGTGAGAGAAAAGAAAAGAGTAATATAAACGGTATTCTCGTGAACCCTTAAGGGCATTGAGAGATGGCCAGGAATTCTGCACTCGAGTAGGCCATATGGAGATGCCAGCATCAACAGGGCCGTAAGCGAGCCGCGCATCCTTCGGTAGGACGGCAACGATGACGGCGTCACTCGTACCCGAGATGCTCTGTTGAATACCTGACCGAAGTATGGCGGGTCTTTTTGCAAAAACAATGAGAGAATCTGCTTTTATAAACACCGAGTCAATCCGTTAATTTTATTCATCTTGATATCAGAGCCAATAATTCCGGGCGGTAAAAGCCCTGGACCAAAAATGGTGGTCCCCTTGGTTATGGGTGGGTCTATCGAAGAGAGATGTGGGGAGGGGGTGGGAGGGTCGTGCTGAGAGCGTGGGTAGTGGTCGGGGCCGAATGAAACGACGCGTTCTCGCGGTCGCTCTCACGCCGCCACCTAGCGGGCACTCCGAGCATCATCCCAGTCGCTATGACGACGGCCGTCGGGTCTCCACGTGGTAGCGATGCTAATAAGCAAGGCCAGCACGGTAGGATGCAAATGTGCACTATTAAAGCTTCAACATGAGCGCGAGCAAATCGGCTCGGATAGCCGCGCCTGGATATTATCTCGAAAAATAGTCGCACGAACTGAACAATGTCTGCGTGGATACAAAGATCCATTTCGTGCCATCAGCAAATCATTCGCCACCGGGAGATATTCCATTCGGAGCGAAAGACCGTCGTGAGAAGCGAAAGTTGTGGATATTTGTGGTGTACGAGTCGCTGGTTATTGCGACGTCTGATTCATGCCACCATTAGTGTCCGTTCTCTGTGGGAAGTCTTCGGTCTTCAGCGCCCTCCTCACAGCCACCCCCTACCCCCTCCCTGGGCCCA
>NC_140964.1:28589942-28622442 GCF_056783735.1 Eptatretus burgeri
CCGTGTCCGAAGTCGACCTGCGGCGAGGTGCGATCGCCCGGTCTACCCTCCGTGTGGGTACTTAGGTAGGTCGAATTTGGCGAGCAACCCTATCCCACGCGGGGGCTGATTGGCTCGATCGCGGTGAGACCGAAAGGTCCACCCGTGACTGGTTCCCGGCGTTAGTCCGAGAGGGTCACGACTGGATTGTCCGTCCGGTGGGCGACGTGCCGCGATTCGAGTTACGTGGCCGTCAGCACGCCGGCGGGCGCGAATCCGTAACAATATATACATACATACATACGTATGTGTGTTTATATATTTATATATATATATATATATATATATATATATATATATATATATATATATATATACATATATATTGTTACGGTTCTCGGAACTGTGTGCATTCAACATACAGGGTGTCCCAAAGTTAGTTATTCCATAAAGTATATGTGCAGATAGAACCCCTCCTTGTGTGTCATGAGAAAGTGAAAAAGGGGTGCGTTGCGATGTTTTTTTAGTTTGGTTCATAAATCTTTCTATCCCCTTCATTGCGATCCACGGTACCTGAGCGCTTGCAGCCTTCTGTTCGCTGGCAACAACGTTCCACCGTCCACCTGTTGTCTCTGGAGGCTCGTTTTTCCGAGACAGAATCTTCACGTCTGCAGTTCCTATTCGGCTTCTCCAAACGCTTCAACTCTTTGAGTCTACATGCGTGGAGTAGACGGGCCTCGCCGGTGCCTGGCCGAGGCCCCGTCCAGAAAAGGGCGGACCCATGGGAGCCCCGTCCAATCAGGGCGGACAGTGACGTCAGTTTCACCAAGGCCCCTCCCCGCTGAGGGCGATCTATAAAGTACGACACCATCCTTAGTCTTGAGTTCTTTGGAGGTCGCTCGTTCTGTGATTGGAGGTCAGAGAATTTGTTAGTGAGTGGTTGGAGGTCGGAGTTGATTGGAAACAAAGGGGTTCCCGCTGCTTGGCTCTGCTCATGTCTCGCCCCGACTACTGGTCCCAACCCACTCGAGCTCCTCCACGGACCTGTCGAGGAGGCGCGGGATGACCTCCGCCATTTGCAGGGGATATTGGTGGCCGAAGTGGTGAGCGAAGGTCGATGGTGAGACACCATTGTAAATCAACGCGCAGAGCTGCGTGCATGTCTGTTATCGTGCATTAGCGCATGCTTCGCATTGTATCCTGGATTGAAGGAAAGGATTGATGTAAATCAGGGTTAAAAAGAAGACAGATATAATTATTAGATGCAGATTTGAATGGAAGGGAGTGTCGCACGCGTCCTGTACACTGGAGGTGGAGGTTATCACAGGGCTGCATGTGTCCCATACAGTCTGGTGGTGGAGAGTTTTTCATCGTGATTTTCACAGGCGGCCGTCTGGGTGCGGTGCCTGCTTTGATTTATTTCATGGATAAGAGGAAAGAGTTGGAATGAAGATAGAGATATAATTAGACCTAGCTATAAGACCTGCGCTACGCACTTCGTGCCGTTAACCCATTAGACATGAGGGGGAGGTTTAACTGCACGTATACTCATGAAATAACTGTCTGGGGATCACTGTATGTTGGGTGCTATTGCCTTAAAGGCATGCAATTTTCAGAACCACAACACTACCCCCCTCCCTTTTGCTAGACTCGACCCGAGTCGTGGAACATTCATGTGGCATGAAGGTGTAGCTTCACTTCGTATGCTTTACCTATGGATCCCTGAGTGCGACATTTCAAATACACGTCCCAAAAATAATAAACCTAGTGCGTTGCGTATCTAAGCGAGCAGACTCAAATGGACATCCTTATGCTACATTTCTGGAATTAACTAAACAAACAGGTGGGTTGTAACTATATACATTTCTGATATTTGCATTATCCATGGCCCAGGACCTGTGACTCAAGAGAAGAAAAAACAGCAAATGAAAAATTTGTGGATAAGTGCAGCAGCAGGTGATCATGCAGCCTGGTGTCTTCAGGGCTCTAAATGGTCCTTTGTTTATTTTTATTTTTTTCCTGGCTGCTGGAGGCAACTCACCCTAACACGGCAGGCCACCCGCCGTCTCACAGTCCATTTGAACTGGCCTTTATCAAGAAAGATGGCTGGGCTGTGCAAATACAGTCCCCGGTAATGCGGCTGCCTGCATGGCAGTCCCTGCAAACACTTCCACAACAGATGGTCCTGGAGCACATGGAAAGGTTCAGCAATATGGCAAGGTATGGTAAGTGGGGTCAAGGCAAATAAAGGCATGGGCAAGGCATGGAAAATGCAGACCAGGCAAGGTGCAGTTGGTCGGCATATGAAGCTGGCCGGCCTCGATGTGGTCCCGTGGAGTTGTGTAGGGAGTGTGGCGGCTTTGGCCGTCCGAAGACGGGTTCGGTCCTTCCCTAATGTCTCCCCCCCATCCTATTGCCTGTGCCTGTCCTTGTTCATACCCACCCCCATTAGGTTATTACAAAGTAATTAGATTTAGACTTTGATTTTTTATTTTTAAATATATGTGTCCCTAACCCTCTTACCATCTTTGTTCGGCTAACCTGTCCTAACTGTCTGTTCCCAGTCCCTAAGGTCCCTTCAAAGAGGATTGAGAAAGAGACAAGTAAACCTGTCCAGAAGTCCAATGTGGCCTCAGAATAACCCCCACAGGCCTCAGCATTTCCACAATGAGTCAGCGGCCTACGAATAGTGAAGGGATGGATGGTGCGAAGGGGTACACATGTTCTGATCTAAACGATCACTTATTAATCTTAAAACTATCCCCGGAGCTTTTCAACACGCCTGTCTCTTTAAACTATCAGTTGGAGCAACCACGATTCCAATCGCCTGTGTAGTTGTACATTATTAATTTGGGCCTTGCCCACAAATTTTCCTCCATGCTCTTGCACAATTTTGTGGCTGAACAGCATTGCTCCACTGGCAGTCTGCCCACCTGCCAAACTCATTCTTCAGCACCCCCAGGTCGCTGAGGCTGTCTCCGAGACTACTTACTCCTCAATAACGTGGGGAATGCCCTCACTGGCATTTCCCCTCAATGCCCACATGGAATTTTGGTGCTCCAGGTCCCTTTTCCCTGAGTACCCGTGCCCATTACATATTCTAACTCCTTGGTCCCTTGGACAGACGGCCTACTCTGGCCGACTAATCTGGCACCCGGGGTGCCGTCTACTCGATACTCACCTTTCACAAGCCACGCTCCCTGCCCGTTAATCCTCTCCTACACTCTGCAAAATGTTTCGTGCCTTCGTTCAACACAAACCACAAAACGACATCCCTTTGCTAATTTGACTATCCCGCAAACTAATATTACTCTAACCCCGGGTTCCCTTGAGTGAAATTCACTCCTCTCCCCAATCATTCGTTTGTACCATGCATTCCACATTCACTCCATTTACATCAGGCTCGCTGACCTGCATTCACTCATCATTTTTCCACTCACACCGACACTCCACTAACTATGTCTCCCTAACTTACTCGTGCTCCCAGTCATCCCTCACTCGAATGCACGTTCCATTAACTCTATATCACTAAGCTACATCCCCTCTATACTTTCCATGTCTGTCCTTGTTCCCAATGATCTCGCATTTCCAACCTAAATTCCCCGAACTTGTGTTTCCGGGCCCACATGGAGGACTGCTCCTAATGCCCCCATGGGGCCAGTCTATCTAATGCTATACCCTTCTCCTAAGTAGTGCTCCTTTGCCCGGGCGACGGGGCGAGGATGGTCACTACATCCTCGCTGGGCTTCGCTCTCCCATGAACACTCTCGGCAAGCCTTCCGCCTCCACGGGGGTGATCGGCAACGCACTCGTCACTTGTTAATCAAATTAAATGTTTGCATCTCCCACGGGAAGCGCCGTGTTTGACACACCCGCCATTCGTGCTGCGGGATCCCCGCCGATGTCACTCATATACGGGCCGCCCTGCGAGCTTTGCCACGCCCACTCTTACTCCGGCCACGTCGCACCATCCAACAGTGGTCATGCAGCCATTTCCATTCGTGCCGCAGGATCCCTGCCGACCTCACTCACATATGGGCCTCCCCGCAAGCTTGGCCATGCCCACTCTTATTCTTACTCCAACTACGCACACGAGCTATCCAGCGGTCACGCAGCAGTTTTCATTCGTGCCGGGCGTCCCGCAAGCAGCACTCGTGTCACACAGCATGTCGGGTCTCGGACATGGGCTCCCATGGGAATTTTCTTTTCCAAATTCTCATAATCCCTTTGTTCACTTCACTTTGAGCCGTCCGCAATCCGGTAACTTATCCAGCATGGAGCGTTTCGACGCCAGCTCCTCCGAAGCCATTAGCACTTTGAGCAATGATCTGCGCTTGTACGGTTTGCCAAGCACGCACTGCACACTCTCTCGTACCTTGCACGCAGAGTCCCGTGCAGCTGGCGTGGTTTCCAAAATAACTTTATCACGCTCAGGAGGCTCGTCCCTCCCGTACGTCACACTAACCGCTATTCCCGTCTGGGTTGATGCCTTCCGCGCACACTCTCGCACACTCATCCATGCCATGTTACTCGCGCTCCGCACACATTCTTACACAATCATTCTGGGGTCTTGTGTTACCCCAAGAGATCCCGGGGCTTCTACCCCCCCCAAAACTCGGCATGTACCCTTTCACATCATGCGCCCGCTCCACCTCGCACAGACTTAGGGCCCTGTCACACCTTGACGTTTTAGTCAGCAATGGCAACGTATAAAAATGTATGTAAAACGTTGGTGTACGCTGAAATTTTGATGTTTTTTTAAAAGTTTTTGGTGTATTCATAACATGTTGGTCGTTTGCATAACATATTAGTAACTGGCACAGAACGTTTCGTTGTGTTATACATAACTTTTACCAACGAATGCCTACCTTGTGGTTGGCGTTCAAAACCTATGACAAACGAGAGTTTAACTTTAACTTACCCTTTGCGCGCTATACGTATCGCCGGCGAACTCGTGGCGTTGCCAGTTAAGAACTTGCCAGACGCCGATTGAAATCAAAACTGCCTGAGAATTTGAAGTGTCAACATCGCAGTCACACCTTGACGATTTTGCCAGCGTATGCCATTCTATGAAAAATGTGTTTACAACGCTAGGCACACGTCAAATACGCTATAGGTAAGTTGTGTATACGTTTAGAGTATGCTGGAAATCATTGAAGTATGCTGGCATATTACCTAGTCCGTTTAGTACGTCGTGAAATTTCAAGTATGCTGAAAATTTTAAGACGTACTCGACATAAGGCTCACACGTTTCGCATGCGTTGGCATCTGTTCCTAGCACGTTCCGCGATCGTTTAAACACGGCGAACACACGTTACTTGTAGGTTACTCATAAGTCAAAGCACGTCAGGGTAATGGCCAACATACTTGAAACCAAATTTCTAACCGATGAGTAACGTGCTTTGAACAAATGAGTAGCGTCAGCTTAGCCTATGTTTAACGTGCTTGGAAACTATGAGTAATGTGCATTGAAACTATGTATAACTGGCCTTGAACCAATGACTGGCGTGCTATGAACGTAAGAGTAACGTGCGTTTAACCTATGAGTAGCATGTTTTGAACCTAAGTAAAACGTGCTTTTAACCTTTGAGTAACATGCTATGAACCTATTTGTAACGTATGTAAAACGCACATTGTCATATGTAGACGAATTCAATTGACGTCTTCCGGACAACCATAGAACTTACTGAAAGTGTTTCTAACTTACATCTACCGTGTACTGGCGTATTGGCAGCATTTAGGGGAATTGGTATATACAAATGGGCTTCACAATAAAAACCCATCATTGTTCCAGACTCTATGGTGAGTAGATGTCAACGCCGGTAGTATCAATAGTAGCAGTACTATTACTAGTAGTAGGTGTGCGTGACTAATAATAGTAGTAGTAGTAGTGGTAGTAGCATTGGTAGTAGCTGTATGTCTATGTCAGTCGTAGTATGTGAGCGTGATGTGGAGGCTGTGGAGGATGATGGATCCTCGTTACGTCAATGAATAGGAGAATACTTTGCACCATTGTTCTATGTTCTGTAAGGGCTAATTTTTTTCCTCATTCCGAAGATGAAATATTACTTTGTTTTATTATTGAAATTATTTAAAAAAAGACTTTGACAAATGCATAATGTACTAGTAATGAACACCGAACGCTTTGATAACTTATAGATTAGTTATACCAACGATTGCTTATCGTGTTTTAGGCGTCCACAACCTCTGCCCAACGATAGTCGAGCGCATGCATAACGTGGGAGGAGCGCATCGTTTACGATTACGTGACGTTTGCTATCCATTGACTGCCACTAAACTATTTTAATAAACGGCTGTCACTCGGCTATTGTTTTGTGACGCTGGTGCAAGGCAATTCAAATCGTTTCCATTGAACGAGTTAACTTGCTGTCACTCGCCTATTGTTTTTTGACACTGGTGCTCGGCAATTCAAATCGTTTCCCTTGAATGAGTTAACTTGCTGTCACTCGCCTATTGTTTTTGGACGCTGGTGCTCGGCAATTGAAATCGTTTCCATTGAACGAGTTTACTTGCTGTCACTCGCTTATTGTTTTTGGACGCTGGTGCTCGGCAATTCAAATCGTTTCCATTGAACAAGTTAAATCGCTTCCACTGGACTATTGAAATGATTTCATAATAATGCTTGGTTATCCTTGGACCCACTCTGGCTAGCAGCTCGTCGAACATCGCTGGGGGCATTCGCAGGAAGTTGGTGAAGGATGCATGGTCCTCGTTCCGGAGTTCCACCATGAGCTGGTCATATATGCCGTAATGGTGTCGCCTCCTGATCCATGGTCTGACCCAGTTCCTTCTCCTCCGTTCACGTCTTCTTCTCCCGGCTCTATTGGCACGCAACTGGTGCAGTGTCAACTCAATGAGGTCATGTTGATGTTCGAGGACAGATAGGTATTGTCGTCTCAGCGTTGCCGTATCCTCCATCTCTCAGAATGACATCGACATGTACTCACCACGAAGTCTAAAAAAAGACGGGGTCTTCCTGCGAAGGCCCTTTTTATATACCAATTTCCCTAATCGCTGTGAATATGTCATTCTACGTCAGCTGTTTCTTAGAAACGCGTTCAGTAAGTTCTGTGGTCGTTTTGAAGACGTCAAATACGTCTACATACTTATTTGTTCGTAGGACATGCTCTACAACTAATTCCCAAGCACGTTACTCGTAGATTATAAATAAGTCATGGGTTCCCTAAACATTACTTTGATGTGTTTCGATGCATGAGAAACTTTCTAGAAGCGCGTTGCGAGCTGTGAACAACGTTCGTGTGGCGTGCTTATAAAACGTTACCTATAGTTTATGAATGAGTTTTGGGTACGCAAATGTTACCTCAACGTGTTTCCACATATGAGTAACATATAAATAACGTGTGTCAACGATCGCATAACGTGCCTAAACCTTATGGCCAGCGTAGCGGAACGTGTGAGCCAAACGCCGAGTACGTCGTAAAATTTTAAGCGTACGAAAATTTGAGAAAAACCACAAAGTTCAACGATTAAAGCCAGCGTACAACGACTTATGGCAGTGTTTTTCAGCGTGCTCTTTACGTATACAAAACCTACCCATAACGTATTAGACGTGTGCCAGCGTATTTGGCAATTTTTTCATAAATCGGCATAGGTTGGCTAAATCGTCAAGGTGTGACAGCCCCTTTACTGGACTCACCTGGTTGCAGTCTGCTTTGAGGGAGCGTATCGTCTCCCTTTGTTCCTGAAGGAGGTTATACTGTCCCTTACATCGGGTCTCCAGATTTTCAACGAGCTCAATGTTAACATCCTTCATCTTCCCCTCCATTTGTGTTTGCTCCTCTTTTACTTTATGCAATTCATCCTTTACCTATTCCATCTCTCTTTGTGTCTCTGTTAATTCCTCCTTTGCTATGTTAAAACACTCTTTGGTCTCATCCTCGTGTTTCTTTAAATCGCTTTCCCATTCCTGGTTTTTAGTCTCTACCTTCCATCCCATCTCCTTAACCATTTTGGTCATCTCTTCGCATCTCACCTTACACTCCTCCTTTACAGCCCCCAATCCCCCCTTTGATTCCTGCTGGCCTCGTTTTTAAAATGTGTATCGCGTTCGTGTTTTTCCCAATCTCGACTTTTAAATGCCCTTGTCCTTTCTTTATTTCCATCATACCCTGTCCGAGTTGATCTACTTCAAGCTCAACCACCATCATTTTATTCGTCACTTCTTCCTTACCCGTCTTCATCACGATCCAAGCACCTTCCACATTCTCCCTCACCCCGTTCATATCCTCACGTACTGTACTGATCTCATCCGCCATTTTCCGGTCCATGTTTTGCATCTCTCTCTTTACCTCTGCCAGCCCAACGTCCAAGCTTTGCTGCCCCGCCTTTTCCTTTGCCAGCTCCGCCTTCAGCTCCTCCTGACCCACCTTCATTTCCCCCTTTACCTCTGCCAGCCTGATGTCCAAGCTTTGCTGCCCAAGCTTTGTGTTTGCATATCACTTCTCATTTCATCCCTCTGTTGGTTTTGTCCCCATTCCATCTGTTCCATCATTTGTTTCATTATCTCCATAAACTGGTTTGTGTCCAGTGGCTTTGGCAAAGCCGATCTGCCATGATCGGGTGTGGATCCCATGGGGATCGCTAAGTCCTCCAGAAGGGAAATTTGGAGGTGGGGGTCCCCAAGCATTGTGGTTGTCGCGGTTGCCAATGTTACCTCTGGGTATGGCTGCAGGGAACGATCTCCCTCAAAACTGTCATCCTGGGCCATGGATTCCTCTAACATTGTTGTTTCAAAACAAACTTGAACCAGCTCGTCTTGGTCCGCCATGGTCCGTACCAATAATTAAATAAAATTTATATCATAATCTGCTCTTAATTTGGAGGGTGTGTTAAGCACACCCCAGGTTCGAATCCTGCTCCAGACACCAAAATTGTTGTGTCCCAGAGTCGGGGCAAGAAGACCACAAGGGGGAAAGCTATCTTGGGTTCACACCAGACTCTCCGGAATCACAGGCCATCGCACACAGATAACGCCGTGACTCGGCGGGTTGCTAATTGACCGTGAACGACAATAACTCAACCACGTAACCTAGGGTCCTCTGTATAAGGTTTAACCGGTTACCTAAAGTAATTTCGTGACCTAATTACTGGGGAACACGCCCTCGGTACGCCTTTTCTGGACCGGGTCACCTTACCGGGTCAGATGCAGCCAAGCGAAACTGCCAAGGAACGTACCAGCTAGTACAACGGATCGCTGGCAGATAAAGTCCCAGCTAGGCTAGGATACGGGCCATGCTGGACCAATGAAGGAAAAGACAAAAACGAGCTGGGTACATTTCTACTCAAGCATTTATTAACAAACAGGCGAGGAAAAATATGCGGCACAGTGAATGGATTTATTATTGTATGCAAGCAGGGATACTCAGGAATTTGTGGGGTGACAACAAGGCAAGCAACTTCCTAAAGCAGACACAGGGCAGACTTATTCCGATATATCTTCTACAATCTTAACTGAGGCCAGGACAGGCGCCATCTCATGCGCGCACGCACGCACGCACGCACGCACACACGTGGAGTGTCTTACCCAATCATTCCCTAATCTTATCTAATCTTCAAAAATCCATCAACAAAATAATAATTCTCCTTGTATCTTTCCTAACGATAGACCTCCTGTCACCACGTGTTTCTCGACCCACTTCCTGTTACTTTTCATCAATCTATCAGCTTCACTCTGCATTTACTGATCAAAATTCATCATACACCTCCACAATTTTACTTCAACCTTTCCTTTTCCAAATCTTATGCAATCCTTATTAAAAAAATAAATAAAATAAATAAATAAATTCACTTTTGATTATACACCTCCCATACCCACGTGCTTCTCACATAACCATGTGATCTGTTTCCACCCTCTGCGTTTACCGATCCAAATTCATCATTCACCTCACGATTTTTTCAACCTTTCATTCATCTAATCTGATGAAAACTCAAAAAATAATAATAAAAACGATCTCTTATCATGCTTCATCTTCCGCTTTCACACGTGTGGTCCTCATTACTGTATCACAAGTCACCACTCTTTTTTCTGTTTCAACAGACTGTTCTCAATTTGACCTTTTCTTCATACCTTGTTGAAAAAAATCCAACTGTTACAACGTTTCTTCTCCATTTCCTTAATTCACCTTCATTGCATTCCTCAAGAAATGTCTTTATTAATCGCATTTCCAACCAGTTGAGTTGGAAGGAGTTGGTTATGAAAGCAAGTCAGAAATTGGGATTGGGAGTGGAAGACGCAGAAGATAGAAGAAAGTGGAGAGCTGGAGTTATGTCATGGAAGGAGTGAAAGTCAGCAGCCCCCTGTAAGGGGGATAATACTGACTTAAATAAATGATGATGATGATGATGATTTACAAACTAAAAAAACCCCCCAGTTTGCTTTGCTTGTTCACTTTCCATCAATTGTCATTTTTTCCCCCACTTCAGTGCCAATTCAACCCTCTCACCCCTCCCTCTCAAAGCAACCATCACACTCTTCCCCCTCCAAGCTTCCCTCTCGCCTCTCTCAAAATCTCCCCCTTCACCTTTCTCCCACCATTCACCCCCTCACTCACCCTTCTCAAAATTACCCCCCTCACATCCACAAAGCTGCCGCCTTGCCCTGCCCTCTCACCAGCATCTCATCACTGCACCTCCTCAAATCCTCAACTGTCTTCTGCCCTTCTCTTATTACTCCCCACATTACCTCAACCCAGCACCACAGAGCCATTTCTCCTCCTCATCCGGCCCCTCCCCTAGCTCTTCTGCAATCTCCCACACTCTTTCAACAACCCTCCTTTCCTCCCCCCTCCTCCATTGTCCTACACTCCCACTCCCCTCCCATCCTCTGCACCCAAAGACTCCTCCCTCCCTCTTCATCAACATTGTGGACCTTAAATATCCAGGGCTTTCACTCAAACCTTACAGATCTTTCCATACCGGTTGCCACTGACAAACCAGACATAATCTGCCTAACAAAAACTTTCCTTCCTCAAGACGTCCACTGTACCGCCCAGCAAACAGTGATGACTCCATTTACATCTCACTTTCCGAAAACATGGACCAACTTCTATCTTCTCATCCAAACTCTCTCTTCCTCATATGTGGTGACTTCAATTGTCATCATGCCAGTTGGCTAGGTGTGGGTACCTCTCTCATCTATCATGGCACCTCAGCAAAAGCTTTCTGCAACTCATTGGGACTGACTCAATTGGTCAACTTCCCGACCCGGATCTCAACCAACGTTACTGTATCTCTTCTGGATCTGATTTTGACAAATTTCCCTGAAAATATCTGCTGTTCATCCTCCGCTCTAATTGGGTCTTCTGACGACATGCTTGTCAAAGTGAACATCTCTCTAGCTGTTATCAGAGAACCACCTCAGCGCTGTCGAGTCTGGCATTTCACTCAGGCCGACTGGCAGGATCTCCAAGCAGCCATCAAACTTCTCCACTGGTCTCCTATCGCTACTTTCTCCAACATCAACTCATCCTGGGAATTCTTTCAAAGAAACTTGCTCTCCCTCATGCACAGATTTATCCCCTCTCATCTTCAGTTGTCCTTCCTTCCTTCCTCCAGTCCATGGTTCGCTGAAGCTTGGTGGCGAGGCAGTTGTCCTGAAACAACTTGCCTTTGCCTCATGAAAAGCAAACCCAACTGAGGATAATCTCAGTTCCTTTCATAAAGCTCAGAACAAGTGTGTGTCTACCCTCAGGAGAGCCAGAAAACAACATCTTTGTAATCTCAAATCTGAACTCTCAAACCTCTCTCGCTCCTCCAAATTCTGGTGGTGTCTAAACAAATCTGTTTCTGGTGTATGTTCCCCCTCCATCCCCTCCCTTACCTCAAATGGCCGCACTGCTGATACTGCACGTGAAAAGACTGAATGCCGAAACTCGGTGTTTGCTTCGAAATCTTGTGTCCGAATCCCATCGCTTTCTGTACCCACCATACCCAGTCGCACACAACTGTCCCTGGACTCTGTGTCCTTTTCTTCTGACAAAGTGGAGAGTTTGCTGTCAAACCTCGATTCAGATTCTGCAACTGGTCCAGACGGCATCAGCCCACGTGTCCTAAAATCTGCTCCTCTGCTCTTGCTCACCCTCTCTCTGTTCTATTCACCCTCTCATTTGCTCAAGGTCATCTGCCATCTGCTTGGAAATCAGCAAACATTACCACCCTTCACAAAAACATGCAAAAACAGATCCCTGCAACTACAGACCAATCAGCCTTCTCCCAATCATTAGCAAGTTTATGGAAACCATCATCGCTTCAGACATTAAATCCTTCCTCTTCTCCAATGGCTTGATTTCCGATCATCAATTTGGTTTCAGACCAGGTCACTCTACTCTGGATATGCTGCTTCTGCTCTCCCAACAATGGATGGAGATCTGCTCACCTTGCCCTGCTCACAAAACTCTCTTCCTATGGTATCCAAGGCCATCTCCACTGATGGCTCACAGACTTCCTCTCCTGCTGCAGCCAAAGTTTGGCCCTAAATAGGGTTCTCTTATCCCCTCTTCCTGTCCAGGCTGGAGTTCCTCAAGGCAGCATTCTGGGACCTGTTATTTTTCTGGTTTTCATCTGTCATCTCTCAGACCGGCAAGCAGCAGCTTCCTCACTCTCTGCAGATCGAGGTAAAATCGCAAACTTGGCCATCACGTGGAACATGTCTTTCATTCCTGACAAATCTCACACTATAACAAGTCTCTCCGAAATGACCGTTTCTATCCACTTTCCCCCATCTACTGGACCCCCCCCCCCCGATACTTTTTCAACAATCCTCTGGAAGAAGTCCTTTCATTCAAGCTTTTGGGTGTCACTCTCTGCCATGATCTTTCCTGGGAAAGCCACATTTCCAACCTGACCTCCAAAGCCAGTCGCCGACTGGGAATCCTACGTCGTGCAAAGTCCTTCCTTGGCCCACGTGAGCTCCTAACCACATACAAAGCTTTCGTCCGCAGCCTGATGGAGTACTACTCTCCCTTCTGGGCTGGTGCTCCTGCCCCTCACCTTTCTCGTCTTCACGCTGTGGAAACCAAGGCATTTAGGATCATTGGTATCTCCTGAAGTGAGGCTGAGTCTTTGGGCCTCTCACTCTCTCACCACAGGCAAGTCGGTGGTCTTTCTGTCTTCTACCATCTCCTCTCCGGTCTTGTCCCCCCCCCCCCACTGCTCTGTCTGCGATATGTATACTTATATTTCCGCAGGAAGCTCAAGGTCCGCCAGCAACCCCCTTCTGGTAAAACTACCAAAATTACGAATCACTGCTCATCTTTACCCTTTTATTCCTCTTTTTTCCCGCCTTTGGAATAAACTCCCATACTCTCTTCAATCCCATTCTTCCCTCCAGGCCTTCAAAACAGCTATTCCCCACCACCTCTTATCTTCCCCCATCCAAAATCATAATCTTTTCTACCCCTGTTAACACACCCCAAACCAACCTTCTTCAAATTCCCTGCTTTCCTTCCTGAAAGCCCTTGTTGTGTCAATCTTGTATACCCCGTGTTCCCTGCCCCATCCCCCTCCCTTCCACAGATTTTCTAATGTCTTTATTCTCCACTGTTTTGGCCTTCCCTCTCTCGCCCCTCTCATCTCACGCTCCCATTGCTGTGCGTTGTGTGTTTGCTCTCATATGAGCCTCAACAATGTCTTCAAAAATAACAACAAAAGGTCATAATATTCACCCATATTCTTTATCTCAAACCCTTTCCAAACTTGTTCACCCTTAATATGACATCTTCCTAACTTGTTATACAAATGCTTTTGAGGAGGAAGTCTTGTTTCTTTAAATCTTTCAAAGGAATCCAAATCATCATGTGGGTAAATGCCCTTTTTAGTAAGAAGAGAAATGTCTTTACCCAAGTCGGCTTCAGTCCTAAATTGACGAGAAAATATAGGAAAAGAGGAGATGATTGAAACCAAAGAACTTAGAGGGCTTGTCATAAATTTATGAGTCAAGAAATCTAATATGTATATTTACACCCATTTCACAAGAATAAATCTGTTTTGTAAATAAGATGTAATTTTGATCTGGACGAGGAATTGTTGTTATCTTTCCAGGAGTCTTACTTAGTTCCTTTACAAAGAGATGAGTGTCATAATGACAATTATTATGAATAAATACAGGTATGAATATTGGGATTCTATAATTAAGATTACAATTATTATGAGCTGCTCCTCTATATTTCCCCTTTGTATGGCAATGATCTCTAACCCTTTTATCAGTTTTTACCAAAGCCTTTGAGTATATATGACAAATCCTTGCTTCTTCAAATTCTTTCTCTTCATTTGGAGAGATAAGAAGTCAAGAGGTTTCTTTTTTATTGACATAATTTTAGTTAGCTCAATACAATCATCCTCAATCCTTTTAACAAATTCATCAGCAGCATCAGGTCCTCTATACAACTCCAACTTATCATATTTACTTCCTACAGATGATTTATTGTCATAAAAAAAACCCACAAGGGATATGCTTTTGATATTTTTAATATCATCAGTCTTTTCCAAGATGCTCTCAAAATCAGCATATATTTTGAGACACAACTTTCTCTCCTGGTTCTGGCATCTCAACAATGGCTGCTTTATGAATAGAACAATACTTTAAATGTTTATGAAGTCTTTATTGAGATCGAAAGATATTTAGACATCTCTTACAAGGATATAATTTATACTTTCATTAATAAATTTGACGACTTACCAATTCAGAAAAGTTTTTGATATACGCATAATGAGCGGTTTCTTTATGAGTGAAATAAAGGAGATCTAAATGCCGGTCATTTGACCAATAATTGTCAATGCATATCGTATAACTAATTCTTCAAATTTGGACTTTGTTTATATCAGTTAAGCCATAAACATTTTTTGAAGGTTATTCATATTCTCATACATTATTGTCTTTTAAGCTCATGGGTTCTCCTCTGGAGATGCCGAGATCCCCACTTTCTAATTTATTCTCATATTTCTTATACTTTGAAACTCTTTCACAGTCCCTTTCCTGTGGATAAAGATGTGCTAAGACACTCGAGAGAAAGCATTTATTTTCAGTATTTTTTATTAATGATTGCCTTTTTATTCTTTATATCCTTAGGTAAATCAATATAAGAATAAGCCTTTACCGGAGCTAGGACAAAACAGTGGGGAACAGAGACATTAGGAGATCTGTGGAAGGGAGAGGGATGTGGCAGGAAACACAGGGTATACAAGACGGACATTACAGGGACTTTCAGGAAGGAAAGCAGGGAATTTGAAGGAGGTGGGTTTGGGGTGGATTAATGGGGGCAGAAAAGATCGAGGATTTGGATGGGGGATGATAAGAGGTGGTGGTGAACATCTGTTTTGAAGGTCTGGAGAGAAGAATGGGATTGAACAGAGGAGTGAGGGAATATATTCCAAAGGCGGGAAAAAAGAGGAATGAAAGAGTGAAGGTGAGCAGTCCTCCGTGATTTTGGTAGTTTTACCAGAAAGGGGTTGTTGGCGGCCCTTGAGCACCCTGCGGAAATATGGTGGGGACAAATTGCAGACACAGCGGGGGGGGGGCAGAAAAGAGAGGAGACTGTAGAAGACAGAAAGAACACCGACCTGCTTGCGATGAGAGAGCGAGAGGCCCAAAGACTCAGCCTCATCGCGGGAGATGCCAATGATCCAAAATGCCTTGGTTTCCATAGCGTGAAGCTGAGAAAGGTGGGAGGCAGGAGCAGCAGCCCAGAGGGGAGAGCAGTACTCCAGCAGGCTGTGGACAAAAGCTTTGTTCACCTGAGCTTTCATATAAATTGGAATGTAGTAATAATGTTCACCTTCTACTTCTCCTGGTCGCATTACTCTGGTCATTGTAGATACAATATGTAACACAAGGTGTTGTGTTTTTTAAAACATGTAATCTTTTCATTTTCACTATTCAAGAAACTAGATTTATGAAAGTTTTTTCCCAGAAGTAGATTTACCCACAAGATTAATAATAACAACTATCATTAATGCATGTCATTGTTTATAAAATAAAAACAAATATCCCTCAGTATTTCATCATGTTTCACAACAATGTATTTATATTTTCCTGTCGTGTGTTTCATTGACTCCTCAAATTATTTTTACGACACAACGTAGAACAATTGTCTCTCCAAAAGTTATTTATATCTATTCAATTTAACTTGAATGAAATAAAAGTATAAGCGTCATTTCTTATCGAGCGACGAGGGAGTTGAAAGTATGATTGACTAAGATACATAAAATTACAAGACGAATGCTTCCCTCTTGTGTAATAACTATCTACAACCGTTTGGTTTCTTTCATAAACACAATCATCAAAGATAACGAGATTCTTTTTTAATTTACCCAAATCTTGGGGTGAAGGTATATCATCCGTCTTTTTACTCAGAATACAAGTTATAGGTTTTAATGTCTTTTTAGATTTCTGTGTATCACAAAATAGTTGTAACATATCTTCAATGTTATCATCATTTCGTTTGTTTTGAAATTTAAATAAACTAATTATGTCTTCCTTTTGAAGACCTGCATGAAAACCTTGTGAGAATAGTTGATACTCAGGTTGAAAACTTGACTTTGAGAGATTATTAAATTTTCAAAATCTAAAAAGTTGGGAGTAAGGAGCATTTTCAAAAGCAGGCAGGTTTTTCCTCATCCGCTTGAACCAACGATGAGGCATCCTAATGAATTCGGAAGATTTTTATGGTTGTTAAATTTTATCATATTTTCCCAAAGGGGTAAAAAAAAATCATTAATTTATATGTTTAGAAAATAAATTATATTTTTTGAGAAATATATATATATATGTGTGTGTGTGTGTGTGTGTGTGTGTGTGTGTGTGTGTGTGTGTGTGTGTGTGTGTGTGTGTGTGTGTGTGTGTGTGTGTGTGTGTGTGTGTGTGTGTGTGTGTGTATGTGTGTATATGTATATGTATATGTATATGTATATGTATATGTATATGTATATATATATATATATATATATATATATATATATATATATATATATATATTATTGCGGACATGGCCTTTTGTGGGTTATTAAATATAGGATTAGCCCAGATCCCCCATTAAATGCATGTTTCGCCAGGTTGTTCGGTAAATGGACGTCAGATGTGTGTCGGGAGGCGTAAGAGGTTGTTTATTGTTCATACATTGGTGGTGGACCGAGAGGTTCTTCTTCATCCTTCCTCTCTCCGGACAATAGTCCCCGCCCAGCGCTGAGAGGGGGAGTGGCCTCGAGAAGGAAGTGAAACTGAAGGGAGGAGCCAGTCGGTTTTGAGGCGAGCGAGTGAAGGAAAAGACTGCAGGAGCGCCGGGAAGACGGTGGTGAAACTGAGTGCTGGTGTGGCGTGATCAGCTGAATAGGGCTGGCTGTGTGTGAGTCATCAGTCGGCTTGGAGGCAAGCGTGCGCCAGGAAGGCAACAGAGAAACGACGAGTGTCGAGTCGCGCGATCTGCTGGATGAGCAGTGAGCTTTGAGGCCAGCGAGTGCCAGGAAGGCAAAAGAGATACGACGAGTGTCGAGTCGCGATCTGCTGGATGAGCAGTCGGCTTCGAGGCCAGCAAGCGCCGGGAAAGGAACTGAGAAATGACTGGGGGGAGTCGTGATCTGCTGTGTAGGGGACGGCTGTGTCTGTCTGCGATCTGCTTCATGAAGGAGGCATGAGAAACGACTAGAGGCTGCCTGCACGTCTCGTCGGCGATTGACTTTCATGAGAAGGTCCTCGACACGTTTGTCGATCCGCCTGCCGATCCGCCTGCCAGAGCCCAACACCTCGATTTGGCCTGGTCTGGTGAACAGGCCAGGCCTGGACTTGTATGCTGGACCTTGTGCGAAATCAGCTGAAACCCACCAACGATCTGACGGTCTTGTGCCGTCGACCTTACGCGGGGTCAGAACGCGTGGAGGCCGCGTGCGTGGGTGGTGCGACAAAAGGAGGACGAGCGCCATCTTGCTACGCAGCGTGTTTGAGCTTGGGCACTGGAATCCATCGACATCGGCTTGTCACGAGCCACATTCGTGCCTTTGACACTTTCCTCTCGTCCTTGAAACATCACCAAGTACTCTGTGTCTTGTCTGCATGCTGTCCATGTGTTGTTTGTATGTTGTTTAAGGTTTATCTCACTGGAGTTCCCTTCGAAACGCGTAATCCATAGCTCCCTAGTTAAGAACGGGTTATAGATTAATTATAACATGGTCGTGAATGCTTTGCTTGTGTCGTGTTCCCTGATGTCCCCAATAAATCTGGCTGATTCGTATGAAGTTGCCACTTTGAATTAATTTGTGCCGCGTCGAGGAATGATCTGCTCGACTTGGATAAAAGTCGACTCGACTCGACTCGACTCGTGCCCTCACCACGCTGCCCCTCCCCGCACCATTTTGAAAAATCCTAAAAAAAAAATTTTTTTTCGATAATCAAACATCGGCTTCCAGGCTTTTATGCGCACTATAATCAACCTCATTGTCAAAAAATTTCAGCCAGATCCGTCAAAGACTGTATGACTGGAATGCAATTATGTCGCGACCACCCATGTCACCTACCGGCATGTTGGGTGGTCACTCGAGTACCCTTATTTTCACTTTTTCCGTCTGTCTGTATGTTTGTTTGTTTCTGTTTGTAATGGACAGCTCTGGAGGCCAGAGGAGTCAACCCATTTTGATGAAACTTGACAGGAAGGTTCATACCAGGATCGAGTTCTATGCTTTTGAGCACCGTTGCCCAGCAACGGAACTTTGAAATTTTTTTAAAATCCTAAAAAATATATTTTTTCGAAAATCAAAAATCGGCTTCCACGATTTTATGCGCACTATAATCAACCTCTTCGTCAAAAAATTTCAGCCCGATCCATCAAAAACTGTATGACTAGTATGCAATTATGTCGCGACCACCAATGTCGCCTACTGGCTTGTATGTTTGTTTGTTTGTAATTTACAGCTCTGGAGGCCAGAGAAGTCAACCGATTTCGATGAAACTTGACAGGTAGGTTCATACCAGGATCTAGTTCTATGCTTTTGAGCACCGTTGCTATGGACACCACCGTTGCCTTGCAACGAGACTTTGAAAAAAAATTAAATCCTAAAAAAAATATTTTTTCGAAAATCAAAAATCGGCTTCCAGGCTTTTATGCGCACTATAATCAACCTCTTTGTCAAAAATTTTCAGCCCGATCCGTCAAAAACTGTATGACTAGTATGCAATTATGTTGCAACGACCCATGTTGCCTACCGGCTTGTATGTTTGTTTGTTTGTTTGTTTGTAATGGACAGCTCAGGAGTCCAGAGGAATCAACCGATTTCGATGAAACTTGACAGCTAGGTTCATACCAGGATCGAGTTCTATGCTTTTGAGCACCGTTGCTATGGACACCACCGTTGCCTCGCAACAGGACTGAAATATTTATAAAATCCTAAAAAATTAATTTTTTCGAAAATCAAAAATTGGCTTCCAGCCTCTTTTTTGCACTATAATCAACCTCTTTGTCAAAAATTTTCAGCCCGATCCTTCAAAAACTGTATGACTAATATGCAATTATGTAGCGACCACCCATGTTTCCTCCCGGCTTGTATATATTGTTATGGAAATGGCCCTTATTGGACTACTAAATATAGGATTAGCTCAGATCCCCCATTAAATGCATGTTTAGCTATGTTGTATGGTAAAATGGACGTTACCTGTGTGTCGGGAGGTGTAGGATGCATGTTTATTGTTCGTACGGTGGTGTGCCAAGGGCTCCCTCTTCTTCTTCCCCTCTCCGGACGATAGGCCCCTTCCAGTCGGCTGAGTGAGTGGCCTGGAGAGGGAGGTGGAGCTAAGGGGAGGAGTTTGTCAGTTTTCGTCGCTGAGGAAGGCGTGCTCGTGTGTCGAAGGAGCGAACGAGAGAGAAATGAAGGCGTGCTCGTGTGTCGAAGGAGCGAAAGAGAGAGCAAGCGAAGTCCTCGTAAACAACTTCAGTTTGGCAGGCGTGCAAAACTGCAGTCGGTTGGGAGGGTGCTCTTGTGTCGAAGCGAGCGAATGAAGGCTTCGTAAAGAGTATTATGTGTGGAAAACAACAGTCGGGTTTTCGAGGCGTGCTCGGAGTGGCTTCGAAGTGAGAGAAACGAAGGCTTCATGAAAAGGTTGAGTTTTGAGAAACTGCAGTCTGTTGAGAGGTGGGCTCGTGTGTCGAAGGAGCGAACGAAGAGACTGTGGTGAAACTGTGAGCGCCGTGGTGGCGCCGATCGGCTGCACACGGGACAGCTGTGTCTGTTTTTCAAGAGGAACGAGCCGAAAGAAAGGAAGGTAAGGCAACAGAGACACGACGAGTGTCGAGTCATGATCTGCTCGATGAGCAGGGGCTTCGAAGCGAGCGAACGTAAGAGAGGCTGCCTGCACGTCGAATCGGTGACCGACTCTAAGGAAAGAAAAGATGATTCGACAGAGAGGGAAACTGAGAGGATGGAGTTGAGAAGTCGGGCTTCGAGGCGGGAAGGCAGGAGAGGAGACGCCGGAGCCTCTGACATTCCCTGCTCACACCAACGGCTCGACACGTTTGCCGATCCGCTTGCCAGAGCCCGGCACCTCGATTTCGATCTTCTCTGGTGAACAGGCCAGGCCTGCATTTGTATGCTGGACTTTGAGAGTGATCGGCTGAGGCCCATCGTCGACATTGCGTGGGGCCAGAACACGCTGAGGAGGGCGTGCATACGGGGTGCCTTGAGAAGGAAGAGTATGGCGCCGCCATCTTGCCACGTGGCGCGTTCGAGCTGGGAGTTCGAATCCATGGACATCCGCCTGTTGCGAGCGACATTCGTGCTTTTGACACTGTCCTCTCGTCCATGAGACATCACCAAGTACTCTTTATTGTCTTGCATGCATGCTGTCTGTCTGTCTGTCTTTGTCTGCACGTTGTTTAAGGCATATTTCGGTAGCAACCCCCTCGAAACCTGTTGTCTGTGGTTCCCTAGTTAGGAACGGGTTGAGGATTGTTGATAAAAACATTGTCGTGAATTTTGCTTGTGTTGTGATCCCCGATGTTCCCCAATAAATCTGGATTAATTCGTGTCACGTCGGGTAACGATCCGTTCGATTGGCAGATAAAACCAAAATGGTTACAGACTGGCAGAAAACGCTTGGCATCTGACACAACCAGTCTGTAACATGGGGTTCTATTTCCCCAACTGGCAAGGTTCAGGATTACGTTGGTATCGCGATTGAAGACGTGTGACCCGAGGCCTGTGCTGAGCCGGCCGGCGTTATAAACCCCAGAGACGGCCAGAGTGGATTGAGAATCCCTCCGTCACTGAATCCTTAACATTCGGTGTCAGGAGTGGGATATTTGGACCAGTGGTGCATTTCGCACCCCGGACATTGGCGACAATTTTTTTTTGAAAAACGGTCCAAATTTGATTTAATTTTATGCTTGAGCGGATCGGAGGAAAAACTTGCAAATTATAAAGAAAATGGAGTCACAAAATGGTGGCGCGACACGAAGCTGGAGTGGGCTTATAATAGCACAACGAGCCGCACGGCACAAAGGAAATGCTCCCGCCCACCGGTTCAGGCCACGTGGGCACGGTATATGCCGTGGCAGACGAATCAGGATGCCGATGCATACATTGGCAAGCTTCAGACACAATTGTCGGATGCCTTGGAGCAGTGGAGGTGTGGTGATAACTGTATAGAGGAATTGCAAATTGAATTGGACGAGGCACAGGAATGAGTTTGGGGCCTGGAAGAGGACTGAGCCAACGCAGACGGGGTTCATGAGGATTATGTGCACAGGGAATCACAACGATTGGCCGATGCACAGGAACAAATTCGGGAGCTGGAAGAGGACTTAGCCAACACAAGTGTGGAACTACATGGAGAAAGGATTAGAGTGGAGTGGTTTACCTGAAGGGTGTTGGAACTAGAGAGGAGCGAACTGAATGAAAGAATAGAGGAAGAGCAGATTGGTATCTCCCAGGATAGGAAGAATTTGGAGGAAGAATGGAAAAAAAAGATAGAAAAGGGAAAAGGTGAACACGATTTGGAATTGAAACAATTGAAGGAAGAGGTAAGATCAGGCAATAAGACAAGAGAAAGCCTAGAACAGAAGATAAAAAGAGGAGAGAAATATCTGGAGCAAAGGAAGGAAGAATTGTTGGAAAAGTCAAGACAGTTCAAAGAACTACAGGGAGAAATGAGGAAAGTAGAGGGGAGTACCTATGAGTTGGAACAAGAGAAGAGCAAACTGAACTAAAGAATAGAGGAAGAGCAAATTAGTAATTCCCGGGATTGAGAGAACTTGGAAGAAGAATGGAAAACAAAGCTGGAAAAGCAAAAATGGAAACGATGTGGAATCGGAACAACTGAAGAAAGAGGTAATATCAGGCAATTGGATAAGGGAGCACCTGGAACAGGAGATAGAAAGAAAAGAGGAATATCTGGAACAATCAGAGGAATACAATAAGAAAATGGACGAAATGAGAAGAGAAGCATCGAAAAGAGGTGAGGAGGCGAGAGAGGAATTATGGGAAAAAACTTCTGAGTTACGGAAACACCAACACAAAGAGACGGAATTACAAAACGAGCTGAGGATGTTAAGAGAGGAAAGAAAGAGAACGGAGAATGAAACGTTAAGGAACCACACTGTGCTGATCGAACAGTTAGAAGCCAAGGCAAGATTAAAGAATGAGATGTAAGAAAGAGTAGTGAAGGAACACCGAATGAGACAAGAAAAGGAAATCAACCAAGTGAAAGAAACGACGAGATTGGAGAAGGAAGAACATGAGCGACAGTGGGAGAGGAAACAAGAAAGAGTAGTGAAAGAACAATAAATGAAGCAGGAAAGGGAAATCAGCCAATTGAAGGAAATGACGACATTGGAGAATGAGGAACAAGAGAGACAGTGGGATAAGAAACAAAAAGAAGAAGGAATGAAACAAAAAGGACAAGAACAACTAAAGGAGAAGGTGAGGTTGAAGTACGCGGATATCGTGAAAGAACAACGAATGAAACTGGGAAAGGAGATCGTCCAATTGAAGGAAACTATGAGATTGGAGAATGAAGAGCAAGAGAGACAGTGGAAGAGGAAACAAAAAGAGGGACAAGAACAACTAAAGGAGAAAGCAAGGTTGAAGTACGCAGAGATAGTGAAAGAATGACAAATGAAACAGGAAAAGGAAATCAGCCAATTGAAAGAAATGATGAGATTGGATAATGAAGAACATGAGAGACGGTGGGGTAGAAAACAAAAACAATACGAGTTTGAAATTAACCAACTCAAGGAGAGAGCAAAGTTGGAGTCCACGGAGATGGAAAGATAACGAACAACTCAAAAGGCTCAGAGAGGAAGAACGACTCGAATGGAAAAGAAAATGGAGCCAGGAAGTAGAACAGCACAATAATATGGGAGGTGTGACATCACCACAGGGAGTAATGTTAGTGGTGCGGAACTTGATTGACATCACTCGTCGGATGACACCACAATTCGAGCAAACCCTGGTGATGGAGACATTGAGGGAACATACGGGGTTGTTGACGAATGAGATACATTTTGAGCAGATCCAGCATGTGGAGCTGACAGCCCCGGAGGAGTATGGCGAATCGATGATGAGCAACTTCCTGGAGAGAAGCGACCGGACCGAGGTGACTCTGAAATGAAGCAGGTACGTGGTCACATGCATACATGGTGCGGACGATGAGCTTAAGGTAGAAATTGAATTTTATGTTAATGAAGAGACTCTGTCCAATGGGGTGCACGTATGCGTGACCCCTGAATGTGTGTGTGGAGTGCCTGTGAATGAATGGTGTGAGCCCACACTCCAGACTACAGCACCGGTATGTGCTGCCGAGGCCGAAACGTGTGTGGGTACTCACCTGGCGGTCGAGAATTTAGCCCTGGAGTGTGAGGCAGTTAGTCAGTACACAGGCAAGGTTGAAGGTGTGGAATGTCAACACCTCACCTTGGAATGTGTGCAGCCTGCTGTGTGTGGGAGTCCTGAGCATGGAATGAGTGGTAACATAGGAAATAGGTTTGAGGTGCAAGGGGAAATAGAAATGCCACCAGGACAGAACTTGAGCCAGGGGACGGAAACCATAATGGACAGCTCCGCATGGGTTCTTACAGAGTTAGAGGTGCTGCATCCAGGAGCAGTTTTAGAAATTGGATTTTGATTTCTCTATCAGCCTCACACGAACTTTGGAGTGGAGTGCAGATGAGTGGCAGGCGGCACTGGCGTGTGTCACTTGGTCTTCAAACCTTTCTGAGCACACGAGTGGTTTGGCTAGCTGAATGGGGCTTATCTGTCTTCAGGGAGTTATGGAGAAGAGGGAGAGGCCATTCCACCGATTGGGGTTTACCTGATTTCCGTGAACCCTGGATAAGAGGGGGAGGCCGTTCCACCGATTGGAGTTCACCTGACTTCCATGAACCCTGGAGAAAAGGAGGGGTTAGATCACAGCCCCCATTGAGGCGTGACCCCTTTGAGCCGTGGCGGAAAGGTGGCGGAGTCATGTAATGGGAAATGAGGGATTCGTTCCCTCATTCCCCTTCCAATGAGCCAAAGAAGCAGGTCATATGGGGATGTGAACATTTTGATTGGAAATAGTACCGAAAGTGATTGCAAATTGAGAGATGACAGAAGGCATAAAAGTGGCACGAGTGGATTTGGGTGATTATTGAAAAAAAAAGTGGTGGAGACATTACAGACAGAGCGTTAGACACACCTGAAACAAGTGGATGACAAAGAGTGGCTTGTTTGAGGAAAGACTGAAGTGCCTGGTTGGAATCATGCAGAGGTTCCATGGGGCTGGTGAACAGATTTTGATGTTTCGTTTAAATTGTTGGAAATAAACGATTAGGGCAGTGTGGAGGAGGCCAGCGGACGACGGACGAAGTGACAAATTGATTGGGGTTTGATGAAAAAGTGTACCAGTTAAATTTGATGACCAAGTGGTATCCGAGGGACTGGTGTGTTTTTGTTTTCACATAAACATGAAAGGTGTTGGATGGTGTTGTGGACTGGGTGTGCGGCACTGTGGAATGAATGACTAAAGTGTTTGGGTGAATGGCGTGATTGTGCATATGAGGAGAGTGAGTGCGAACAACGTACCCTGTCGGTAGGATTCTCCTTACCAAGTTAGTGTAGGTTAGGGGGACTTAGAGGATTTGACATGGATTCTGGCTGCTGTTCCATTGTGCAGGCAGACTGCGAGGGGTAGGTGCAGGCCAAGGTATGGGGATACTTGTTGGTAGTGTGACATGGTATGGGAAGTTGGTGAGTCGGCAAAGAGGGCAGCAGGGCTTTGGGAGTTCCTGGCAGGTGAAGGCTGTCAGAGGTGCCAGGAGAGCACAGTAGGGTTCAGTGCCAGGAGAGCACGGTAGGTTCAGTGCTATGAGAGCACAGTGTAGGTGCTATGAGAGCACGGTATGGGTGCTATGAGAGCATAGTATGGGTGCTATGAGAGCACGGTATAGGTGCTATGGGGGCTAGAGAGAGCCACCCTTAGTTAGGAGCGCCAGACGCACACTCAGGTGAACCTCAAGGTTGCTGGGTGTCCTCCACCCCCGATTGGAAGCAGGCAAAGAGGCCTAGTAGTAGTCACAATCCCCAGCCAGCAAGTTATGCCAAGCACCACGAAATGAAAAAAGATAAATAAGGGCCTTGCCCAGGTTGAATAGAATTGAACAGTGTGCCAGGTTGGGAAAAATGGGTCATGAGGATCATTCTAGCCATAGCAGGGTTTGGTTCATTGTTTGGAGCTAAAAGTAAATGGTTAGGTTTGATGGACTCTCCTCTGCACCATTCATGCGTGACACCTGGTATGAGTAGTGTTGATGGGAAAATTTGTAATTAGGGCCAGGCTAGGTCACCCTCTCCAAGTGCCAGAGAGGCCACCAGTATGTCATGAGCACACACCCACGAAGATAACGTTTGAGTAAGAAACACACCATCCCGTCTGTAAAGAAAAAAAATGGGAAGGAAAAAAATAAATAAAGAGAACTTAATCAAAACAAGTCAGGCAAGGAAGGTTAAGGGTACACTCCATCTCACCTGGTCTTAGGTCATCACACCCATTTGCATCCTTAAGAACACCTCCAAACTGCATTTCCTTACCATCGATATCACCGTGCCACCATTGCTGTGTCACCTGCTGTCCAATGCAGGGCTTGTTGCCTGCTGCTGCTTGTGAGTAGGCCATATGGGCTGAAGCATTTTTGTGGGCCATTGAGGCCAAAGTGCTTTTGCGGGCCGTTGCGGCTGAAGATTCATGCCATTCTGTGGGCCGTTGTGGCCGAAGATTTGTGCCATTTTGTGGGCTCAGGGAGCCGAATAACTCTTTGTGAGATTAGGCCACTGGGCCGACAACTCTCCTGGTGAGAGGCCAATAAGGTCACGAAGTGAGGAAACCCTCAGGGGTGAATGGACAATACTGCCGGGAGGGGGCATGAAGGAGCGAACACGTGAAAGAACTTTGAACCTTTGAATGTCCTGCTCCTATGCCAATATTGGTATTAATAGTAAAATTGAATGCCCTCCTGTTCAAATCCATAATTAGAATGTTAAGTAGTGTGCATAGAGTGTGAATTTCTTTGTTGGATTGGTGACCCGACACACGAGGATAGGGACATGCCAATCTTACTGTGACACTTTGATTTTTGGAGTTAAGTGCTTCCCATGTTGTGGGTTTGAGTAAATGGGAGATCTGTGCTGTACGTTAGACAGTGCCATTGCCGTGGGCTGCCCCAGATGGAGGCTCGGGAGAGCCTCGGGAGAAAGGTGGGGGTAGTGTTACGGAAATGGCCCTTATCGGACTACTAAATATAGGATTAGCTCAGATCCCCCATTAAATGCATGTTTAATCCACGAACCCTGGAGAAAAGGAGGGGTTAGATCACAGCCCCCATTGAGGCGTGACCCCTTTGAGCCGTGGCGGAAAGGCGGCGGGGTCATGTAATGGGAAATGAGGGATTCGTTCCCTCACTACCCTTCCAATGAGCCAAAGAAGCAGGCCATATGGGGATGTGAAAATTTTGATTGGAAATTGTACCGAAAGTGATTGCAAATTGAGAGATGACAGAAGGCATAAAAGTGGCACGAGTGGATTTGGGTGATTATTAAAAAAAAAGTGGTGGAGACATTACAGGCAGAGCGTTAGACACACCTGAAACAAGTGGATGACAAAGGGTGGCTTGTTTGAGGAAAGACTGAAGTGCCTGGTTGGAACCATGCAGAGGTTCAATGGGGCTGGTGGTTTGGCTTCCATGGTTTGGCAAGGTTGTATGGTAAAATGGACGTTACCTGTGTGTCGGGAGGTGTAGAATGCATGTTTATTGTTCGTACGGTGGTGTGCCAACGGCTCCCTCTTCTTCTTTCCCTCTCCGGACGATAGGCCCCTCCTAGTCGGCTGAGGGGTGTGGCCTGGAGAGGGAGGTGGAGCTAAGGGGAGGAGTTTGTCGGTTTTAGTCACTGAGGAAGGCGTGCTCGTGTGTCGAAGCGAGTGAAAGAAGTCTTCGTAAAGAGTATTGTGTGTGGAAAACAACAGTCAGCTTTTCGAGGCGTGCTCGGAGTGGCTTTGAAGCGAGAGAAACGAAGGCTTCGTGAAAAGGTTGAGTTTTGAGAAACTGCAGTCGGTTGAGAGGCGGGCTCGTGTGTCGAAGGAGCGAACGAAAAGAGACTGTGGTGAAACTGAGCGCCGTGGTGGCGCCGATCGGCTGTACATGGGACAGCTGTGTCTGTTTCTCGTGAGAAACGAAACAAAAGAAAGGCAGGGAAGGCAACAGAGACACGACGAGTGTCGAGTCGCGATCTGCTGGATGAGCAGGGGCTTCGAAGCGAGCGAACGTAAGAGAGGCTGCCTGCACGTCGAATCGGCGACCGACTCTAAGGAAAGAAAAGGTGATTCGACAGAGAGAGAAACTGAGAGGACGGAGTTGGGAAGTCGGGCTTCGAGGCGGGAAGGCAGGAGAGGAGACGCCGGAGCCTCTGACATTCCCGACTCACACCAACGGCTCGACACGTTTGCCGATCCGCTTGCCGGAGCCCGGCACCTCGATTTGGGCCTTGTCTGGTGAACAGGCCAGGCCTGGATTTGTATGCTGGACGTTGAGAGAGATCGGCTGAGGCCCATCATTGACATTGGGCGGGGCCGGAACGCACTGAGGAGGGCGTGTGCACGCGGCGCCTTGAGAAGGAAGAGTACGGCGGCGCCATCTTGCCATGCGGCGCGTTCGAGCTGGGAGTTCGAATCCGTGGACATCTGCCTGTTGCAAGCGACATTCGTGCTTTTGACACTGTCCTCTCATCCATGAGACATCACCAAGTACTCTGTCTTGTGTTGCATGCATGCTGTCTGTCTATATGTCTGTCTGCACGCTGTTTAAGGCATATTTCGGTAGCAACCCCCTCAAAATCTGTTGTCCATGGTTCCCTAGTTAAGAACGGGTTGAGGATTGTTCATAAAAACATTGTCGTGAATTTTGCTTGTGTTGTGATCCCCGATGTTCCCCATTAAATCTGGTTAATTCGTATGAAGTTGCTGCTATGGATTAATTCGTGTCCCATCGAGGAACGATCCGTTCGATTGGCATATATTACCAAAATGGTTACAGACTGGCAGAAAACGCTCGGCATCTGACACAACCAGTCTGTAACCGGGGTTTCTATTTCCCCAACTGGCAAGGTTCAGGATTACGTTGGTATCGCGATTGAAGACGTGTGACCCGAGGCCTCTGCTGAGCCGGCCGGCGTTATAAATCCTGGAGACGGCCGGAGTGGGTTGAGAATCCCTCCGTCGCTGAATCCTTAATAATATATATATCTATATATGTATATGTACATATGCACATAAGCCTGGTGTGTTGGTGCAGTGGTTAGGGCAGCGGCTTGGGATCCAAAAGGTCCTGAGTTCAAGCCCCGTTGGGCCACTGAATTAATTCACCAGGGGGTTGACTCAGCCTGTCATCCTTCCGAGGTCGGCGAAATGAGTACCAGTGTACTGGGCCGGTGTATACCCCGGTTAAAATAGGTGTACCATATCCCTGTGTCGTAAGAGGCGACCAGGGTTGCGTCAGGAAGGGCATCCGGCGTAAAACATGTGCCAAATCACTATGCGGATCGGATGATCCGCTGTGGCGACCCCTAACGGGAGCAGCCGAAAGGAGAAGAAGAAGAAGTACATATGCACATATACATTGGGTGGTCGCTAGAGTACCCTTATTTTCACTTTTTCCGTCTGTCTGTATGTATGTTTGTATGTTGGGTAGTCGATGTAGTCGAAAAAAAAAATCTCAAAAAAAACAATGTTCAGATTTTTTTTTTCTACCCTTATTATCAGTATTTCTGTCGATATATTTGTCTCTCTGTCTGTCTGTCTGTCTGTCTGTCTGTCTGTCTGTCCCTCTTTCTGTCTGTCCCTCTGTTTGGTCCAGTGCTCCGTAAATACAATGGCGATTTCGATGAAACTTGGTTGGTAGGTTCATACCATGACCTAGTTGTGCGCAAATGAGAACCGTTGCTATGGACACCACCGTTGCCAAGCAACGGGAATTTGAAATTTTTGAAAAATCATTAAAAAAAAAAAATTCGAAAATCAAAAATCGGGCCACGAGCGACTGTGGGCAGTACATTCAGCCATATTGTCAAAAATTTCCAGCCGGATCCTATGAAAACTGTCGGAGAAGATAAACTTTGAATGAACCCTGGTCGAAAACAATAAAAAAAACCAAGTTCGTTATATCTCAGAGACTATGAGTCAGATATTAATATACATGAAACTGGTATGGTAGGTTCATGGTATGTCCTAGTTATGTGTGAGAAAGAACCGTTGCTATGGACCCCTCCGTTGCCTAGCAACAGCCGAAAAACCTCAATGTGGGGGTATTTCAACGAAAAAACAATCTGCAGCATTAACCCTTGGAGCTAGAATCATGAATTTTTTTGTGCTTAATCCTCAGGGTCATTCCCCATCGAACGGGCCCATCGCATCAGGTTATATTGGGTAGTCGACTACCCATGTCCGCCTACCGGCTTGTCTGTCTGTTCTGTCTGTCTATATGCTGTTCGGTCCAATCCTCCGTTAATACAATGGCGATTTCGATGAAACTTGGTTGGGAGGTTCATACCATGAACTAGTTGTGTGCAAATGAGAACCGTTGCTATGGACCCATCCGTTGCTCGGCAATGGACCTTTGAAATTTTCAAAAAAATATCAAACATTTTTTTTTTTCGAAAATCAAAAATCGGGCCACGTGCGACTGTGGGCAGTACATTCAGCCATATTGTCAAAAATTTCAGCCGGATACTATGAAAACTGTCGGAGAAGATAGACTTTGAATGAACCCTGGTCAAAAACAATAAAAAAACGAAGTTCGTTATATCTCAGAGACTATGAGTCAGATATACACGAAACTGGTATGGTAGGTTCATGGTATGTCCTAGTTTTGTGTGAGAAAGAACCGTTGCTATGGACCCCTCCGTTGCCTAGCAACGGCTGAAAAACCTCTAAATGTGGGGGTATTTTAACGAAAAAACAATCTGCAGCATTAACCCTTGAAGCTAGAATCATGAATTTTATTGTGCTTAATCCTCAGGTCATTCCCCATCGAACGGGCCCATCGCGTCAGGTTCTATTGGGTAGGCGACTACCCATGTCTGCCTCCCGGCTTGTAGATAGATAGATCAAAAAAAATTTTAATAGAAAATAATTTTTCCAAAAATTTTTTTTCAACTTGATCGACTACCCAACAGACAGACAAACATATCGACGGAAATACTGATAATAAGGGTAGACTAGATTCACTACCCAACATATCGACGGAAATACTGATAATAAGGGTAGACTAGATCAACTACCCAACAGACAAACATATCGACAGAAATACTGATAATAAGGGTAGAAAAAAAAAATCTCCAAAAAGTTTTTTTGAGATTTTTTTTTTTCGACGACATCGACGACCCAATATACATGAAACTGGTATGGTAGGTTCATGGTATGTCCTAGTTATGTGTGAGAAAGAACTGTTGCTATGGACGCTTTTGTTGGTTAGTAACGGCTGAAAAACGACGAAATTCGACTTGATCGACAACCCATGTCCGCTTACCGGCTTGTTGGGTGGTCGCTTGAGTATCCTTATTTTCACTTTTTCCATCTGTCTGCATGTATGTTTGTATGTCTGCATGTAATGGACAGCTCTGGAGGCCAGAGGAGTCAACCAATTTTGATGAAACTTGACAGGTAGGTTCATACCAGGATCTAGTTCTATGCTTTTGAGCACCGTTGCTCTGGATACCACCATTGCCCAGCAACGGGATTGAAAATTTTGAAAAATCCTAAAAAATCAATTTTTTCGAAAATCAAAAATCGGCTTCCAGGCTTTTATGCGCACAATAATCAACCTCTTTGTCAAAAATTTTCAGCCCGATCTATCAAAAACTGTATGACTAGTATGCAATTATGTCGCGACCACCCATGTCGCCTACCGGCTTGTTGGATTCGCTATATATGCTAGATATCCCTTATTGTCGGGTTTTCCGTGTGTGTGTGTGTGTGTGTGTGTGTGTGTGTGTGTGTATGTGTGTGTATGTGTGTCTGCAACGCGAGGCTCCACAGCACGAACCTGCAAACCAATTTCGATGAAACTTTGCCAACATGTGCAGTATTTGTTGGGAATGTGCGCGTTTGAATTCCATTGCCAAGCAACCACCCGTTGCTGTGCAGTGGTCGAAAAACCACGTGCAGTATTTTCAATACTTGTCCTTCAGTTTTGAATGTCAAGAAACGAGACTTCGGAATTAAACACTTCGAGATATTTAGAAAATTTTACTCGAGCCGATTTTTGATTGACGTTTTATTTTTCAAATACAGCCTGGTGTTGGCGCAGTGGTTCGGGCAGCGGCTTGGGATCCAAAAGGTCCCGAGTTCAAGCCCCGTTGGGCCACTGAATTAATACACCAGGGGGTTGACTCACCTGTCATCCTTCCGAGGTCGGCGAAATGAGTACCAGGATACTGGGTCAGTGTATACCCCGGTTAAAATAGGTGTACCATATCCCTGTGTCATAAGAGGCGACCAGGGTTGCGTCAGGAAGGGAATCCGGCATAAAACATGCGCCAAATCACTATGCGGATCATACGGATGATCCGATGTGGCGACCCTGAACGGGAGCAGCCAAAAGAAGAAGAAGAATTTAATTTTTAAATGGTAGTCCTTCAAAAATAGGGTGTCTATTTACCGTCATTTTTTATGAGGGGCTTCGGAAAGTGGGCGGAGCTTAGGGAAAGTGGATGTGGTTGATGAAAAGTGGGAGTGGCGTAGGAAAGTGGGAGTGGCGTAGGAAAGTGGGAGTGGTGTAGGAAAGCGGGCGTGGCTTATGAAAAATATTGTGTGGCTCAGGACGTGTGGTCAATCAAGAGCATTGAGAGAAGTTTATCGGGTTTTCCGTCTGTGTGTGTGTGTGTGTGTGTGTGTGTGTGTGTGTGTGTGTGTGTGTGTGTGTGTGCGTGCGTGCGTGCGTGCGTGCGTGCGTGCGTGCGTGCGTGCGTGCGTGCGTGCGTG